>NW_021703768.1:98006933-98126728 GCF_005190385.1 Monodon monoceros
TTGATTAGCTCTAGTAGTTTTCTGGTAGCGTCTTTAGGATTCTCTATGTATAGTGTCATGTCATCTGCAGACAGTGACAATTTTACTTCTTCTTTTCCAATTTGGATTCCTTTTATTTCTTTTTCTTCTCTGATTGCTGTGGCCATAACTTCCAAAACTATGTTGAATAATGGTGGTGAGATTGCACAACCTTGTCTTATTCCTGATCTTAGAGGAAATTCTTTGTTTTTCACCATTGAGAATGATGTTGGCTGTGGGTTTGTCATATATGGCCTTTATTATGTTGAGGTAAGTTCCCTCTATGCCCACTTTCTGGAGAGCTTTTCTCATAAATAGGTGTTGAATTTTGTCAAAAGCGTTTTCTGCATCTGTTGAGATGATCATATGGTTTTTATCCTTCAATTTGTGAATATGGTTTATGACATTGATTGATTTGCATATATTGAAGAATCCTTGCATCCCTGGGATAAATCCCACTTGATCATGGTGCATGATCCTTTTAATGTGCTGTTGGATTCTGTTTGCTAGTATTTTGTTTAGGATTTTTGCATCTATATTCATCAGTGATATTGGTCTATAATTTTCTTTTTTTGTAATATTTTTGTCTGGTTTTGGTATCAGGGTGATGGTGGCCTCATAGAATGAGTTTGGGAGTGTCATTCCTCTGCAATTTTTTGGAAGAGTTTGAGAAGGATGGGTGTTAGCTCTTCTCTAAATGTTTGATAGAATTCACCTGTGAAGCCATCTGGTCCTGGACTTTTGTTTGTTGGAAGATTTTTAATCACAATTTCAATTTCATTACTTGTGATTGGTCTGTTCATATTTTCTATTTTTTCCTGGTTCAGTCTTGGAAGGTTATAGCTTTCTAAGACTTTGTCCATTTCTTCCAGGTTGTCCATTTTATTGGGAAAGAGTTGCTTGTAGTAGTCTCTTAGGATGCTGTGTATTTCTGTGGTGTCTGTTGTAACTTCTCCTTCTTCATTTCTAATTTTATTGATTTGAGTCCTCTCCCTCTTTTTCTTGATGAGTTTAGCTAAAGGTTTATCAGTTTTATCTTCTGCAAGAACCAACTTTTAGTTTTATTGAACTTTGCTATTGTTTTCTTTGTTTCTATTTCATTTATTTCTGTTCTGATCTTTATGATTTCTTTCCTTCTGCTAACTTTGGGTTTTGTTGGTTCTTCTTTCTCTAGTTCCTTTAGGTGTAAGGTTAGATTGTTTATTTGAGAAGTTTTCAACTATAATCTCTTCGAATATTTTCTCTGGTCCTTTCTCTCTCTCTTCTCCTTCTGGGACCCCTATAATGTGAATGTTGTTGCATTTAATGTTGTCCCAGAAGTCTCTTAGGCTGTCTTCATTTGTTTTCATTCTTTTTTCTTTATTCTGTTCTGCAGAAGTGAATTCCACCATTCTGTCTTCCAGGTCACTTACCCGTTCTTCTGCCTAAGTTATTCTGCTATTGATTCCTTCTAGTGTATTTTTCATTTCAGTTATTATATTGTTCATCTCTGTTTGTTTGTTCTTTAATTCTTCTAGGTCGTTGTTAAACATTTCTTGCATCTTCTCGATCTTTGCCTCCATTCTTTTTCCGAGGTCCTGGATCATCTTCACTATCATTATTCTGAATTCTCTTTCTGGAAGGTTGCCTATCTCCACTTCATTTAGTTGTTTTTCTGGGGTTTTATCTTCTTCCTTCATCTGATACATAGCTCTCTGCCTTTTCATCTTGTCTATCTTTCTGTGAATGTGGTTTTTGTTCCACAGGCTGCAGGACTGTAGTTCTTCTTGCTTCTGCTGTCTGCCCTTTGGTGTATGAGGCTATCTAAGAGGCTTGTGCAAGTTTCCTTAACTAGCTTCTCTTGAAGAATGATTTTTAAACTAGAGGAGTGGCATACTTTTAAAATCTAAAGTAGGATTCAGATGATACAATTCTCAATTAACCAAAGATATGTCCTAGTAGATCCTACTTACCACTTCTCTTGATCACATCTTTCTTCTAGGCTGCTCTCAAAGACACTGAGCCCACTCCCCAGCCCTTCCCAGTGTAGTTCTGCCTGAGGCAGTTTCTTCCAGCCTGCCCTCCACCCAGAGGCCTCGGTTAGACAGAAGTCACAATGGTTTTCTTGTTCTGAGAACATGAATTTTTCTAGGGTCACCTTTATTATATCAAACAAACATATTTATCCTCTGAAATGTTCTTTTCTAAGAAAACAAAATGAGATGTCTGCAGAGCACTGGTACATTCTCACTTAAAACATTGCAGATGTCAGCATTCCTTAAGGAATTTTTTTTCTCACAACAGAAAACAGAAGTTTCTTTCATCCTGACTTCCAACTCTGTTCTTATTTGTTTGATGTGGAGGAGGACTTTGAGAAATTGTCAGCAAGGGACTTCTAAGGCTAGGTTGTTTGTTTAGATGCTGACTCCTCTATGACAGTGACAGTGACCCGTTCCTCTTTGAACACAAAGCCTGTGACACAATTACAGAGTCTTTATAGTTGCTCAATAAACGCAGTTGAACATGGACTGAATTACTATACTTAATAAGAAACAAGAGAGCACAATGTTTGAATAAAACAATGTTTAAATAAGCAAGTTCCCATTGACTCCAGACTCCCACCCAAAAGGAGGAATCACTTTTACAACAGCCTGGCTTCTGTGTGAGTTCCAGTGAGAAGAAGTGATTTCGCTACTTGGAGCCCACCCTCTTGTTCTGGAAAATCCAACTGCTTATACTGAACTGAAAGCAGAGTCCCTGAAATTTCCATTTGATTTGGTATAAATTAGGCTTGAAATCTGCATGTTAAAATCACCTTGAAGGCTCTGGTTGGATTTTGATTTTAGCAGTGGAACACCAGCTTCCTTTGTATACTCTAAGAACTTGGACCTGGCAAAAACAGCTTTGGGAAGGGTAACAAAGTAATAAGCTGATCTTCACATATACCTCCCCATCTTGGGAGGAACCAAAATGAAACTGATGGAAACTTTCCATTGCTAAGGCAAGAGAGTCACCTATGTTGCAAGGGCCATGTTGAAAGGGCATTTCTTCGCATTCTGAATATCAATGTGGCTACAATCTTACCAAAGTGTTTAAAAATATTTGGCCATTCATTCATTCTCAAGTATATTTTGCATGCCTACTAAATGCCAGGCACTGTGATAGGTACTGGACACAGAGAAATTGAAGATATAATCAAGGCTCTCAAGAAAGTCACATTCTAGTTTTAAAGAAGTAAACCAATAAATATCACACTCTAATAACTGCTCTGCTATCTATAGACACAGACTTCTAAAGCAATTTAACGAGAGACATATTTAAGTCAGTCAGCCAAGGTCACGGAAGTCTTCTCCAAGTTGGAAATGCTTGACTTGATTCACTGGATGACAGTAAAATTTGGCCAGCCAAGAAAAAGGAAGGGTATTTGAAGCACAAAGATTATCCGACATAGTAGCACAGAGGATACAGAAACTAAAAAATGTTCAGGCTTGCAAATGGCTTAATGTATTTGGAATGTGGGTTGAAATAAGAGACTGACAGAAAGATGAAGCTGGGTGTGTATGCCAGGGTCTGATCATGAAAGAATTAATATGCCATGCTAAAAGTTTACCTTTATCCTTCAGAATAGAAAGCCACTGAAAACTTTTGAGAAGGGAAGTAGCAATATGATATTTGCATTTTGGAACGATCACCCTCGTGGCATGGTAGAAAGTGGATTAAAGGGGACAAGAGCGAGCCAAGGAGAAAAGATTCGGTTGGGATGATCTAGGATAGAATAAAGGGGGCAGTACCGGCAGTAGAGAGAAAGGGGCTGATTTAAAACACACTGGGGAAGTGGACATGAGTTGAGCAGAAGGATGAGTCTAGGATGATTCCAAGATTTCTAGTTCATGTGATGAGGTGGAAAGGGGCACATTCATTAAGCTGCTTTTCTCATTGTTGTATGTGGACCACAAACATCAGAACCACTAGAGGTGTTTGCAAACAAGGTCGATTCCTCACGCCATCCTACACTTAATGAGTCAAAATTTATGCATAATGAAGTTTGATACATACTTCACACAAGTAAGAAATGCAGAAAGAGGAGCAGGTGAGATAGTAAGGAAGGTAATGAGCTTAGTTTAAAGCCTAATGCTTTTGAGAAGCCAATGGAGTATCTACAGGGATAGGTAATACAGGACTCCAGCTCAGGAGAAAGAAAAGGTCTGAAGTTGTTTTCTTTAGGAGTCAACAGATTTTAATGTTCAAGCTAAAGACATAGGTGGGTTTTTTGGGTTTTTTTTTAGTTTTTTGTTTTGTTTTTGTGCCGTATGCGGGCCTCTCACTGTTGTGGCCTCTCCCGTTGCAGAGCACAGGCTCTGGACACGCAGGCTCAGCGGCCATGGCTCACGGGCCCAGCCGCTCCGCGGCATGTCAGATCTTCCCAGACCGGGGCACGAACCTGTGTCCCCTGCATCGGCAGGAGGACTCTCAACCACTGCGCCACCAGGGAAGCCCCAACATAGGTGGTTTTTAAACAAAATCATCTAGGAGCATATAGAAGGGAAGCAATGAGAAAAGGCCTGAGATTAACTATGGGAATATTGAGATGTAGGATATTGTCAGGGGAAAGTAGCCCACAAGAAAACACAGTGTGTAATAGCACAAAAAATACTGAGTTCAGCCCAGTTTCTACTGAACCAGCAGAGATAAAACCTAGGGCAAGCATAGCTTTTCTAATTATTCAAATCCATTCTGTCTCTAGAGAGGGTAGGAGATTATGTCATATGGCTACCATTTAAATCTGTAATGAGAGGTTTCATAATGCCTTTACCATGAGCTGCTCAGGTCATTTTCTACCTAATTACTCCCCCAAACAAAATGACTTTGGTCACAACAAGGGAATGCACAGTAGCCAGTTGTGTGGCTGCATGCACACAAGCTTTATAGACACCTCTTAGATCCCGACTTAGCCCAGGAATGGGGAGGAATAATAGGAAAAGCAGGCTAACATAACTGTTGCTCATGTGTTCTCTGTGACAGCAAAGTGTCAGAGTGGTCACTGGGCTCTGGGTCCCAAAAGACATAGACCAGCCTCCAACTGCCTTAAGAGTAAATGGCCGCAAGAAATTCTTCAAAGATAGGCAACAGGGACTAGACTTTCAAACATATTCCAGGTAACTTCTCTACTTCATGCTGCACAGCATAGCCCTGTAAGGTCCCTCAGCGACAGGGATAGAGAGGACTTAATCACTTTCCTATACCTCAAATGCATTCTATTCAAATACTTCAAACATTTAAACTAACCCAATCTATGCAGACTTCAAACAGCAAACTTAGCACAGTAGAGTTACTATCATCCAAAACACTTTTTTCTTATGATCGATAAAACTCATTATATATGAAAATTCAGACAATTCCCACAACATAACACTTAACCATAAGAGATCCAACCCTAGCAATCATTTCAAAACAATTTATTTAAAGCTATCAGAACTGCTAATGACCTTCTAAGCCATCATTTGTGGAAGCACTTTCAAGATTTCTATTTGGGCAAACAAACCCTCAAGGGTTTTTTTCAGTATTACGCTTGGAGAGCAGGAGACAGCTGATTTGCACAGCTATGTAGATGATAGGAAGACAGTGGTTACAGCATGTCCAATATCTTGGCTAGTATTCATCAGTGGTCGGAAAGGTAGAAGGCTAAGCTGCGTTGATTCTGATCCCAACATACCCAATGGTTTATCAAGTAGTTTACTCCAATCTCTCAGCATCATCTCTCTTTGCCTCAGTCTCCTCATCCATAAAATAGGGACACTTTATCTATCTGGATGGGTGTTGAGAGGGTTAAATAAGGTAATCTATATAAACACATAGTAAGTGCTCTGTAATGTTTGCTCTTATTATTTTCATTGTCAAATTCAGTAAAGCACCATTTTGATCTGCATATCACGTAGGTTAAAAAAATTATTTTAAGGAAAAAAATCCTCATCATGAATAAGGCATTTTCATTTTTTAAAAATTATCAGAGGCTCTTAGACACAGGCTTCTGAAGTCCAAATGCAGCCTATTTGATGAAGCTAGTATACATTATCTCTTCAGCTATACCTGACTTTTAGCCTAAATAGATGCCACGGGATTCCATTTGGTCGGGCAATTTGTTGTAGAGGAGAGCAAGGACTTTTACATAAATGTTAAGTCCAGGTTCCCTTAATTTCCAGCTTTAAAGCATTGAGAAGGGTTCTTAACACTGAGCTCCATTTCCTCACTCATGGAAAGGAGACCATATCACTAACTTGGAAGGACTTTTGAAAGGATTAAAAATAAGATGACATAATAGTTTTCAATTACTGTATTTCTCTTCCCCTTTCAGTAGAAACACCAAACTTGTCCCAAAGTTTATCACTTATGGGACATACGTCTAAAGTCCAGAGCTAAGGCCCAGCAATGGTGAACTACAGTCCTCACATATCAATAAAACCACCATTTTTTTTCCTCCCTATTATTCATTGCATTTAAATCATGACAGTTCAAGAAATGCCCCATCACATATCATCTCAGTCGGGGCAGAGGGGGGGCACTTACTAGATAGAGCTCATTAAACATTAAGTATAGAATTGAAGCACAGCCTTTATACCAGGGATCACCAGCTCAAATATCTATAGGGATCATCCATAGAATAGAAATGAGAGAAGCAGGTTGGGTATAACAATAGGGAGAGGTGAGGACTGTGGCAAACTAAAGAGTTTGTGCCCTCTCTAACGTCAGCAGGGACAACAACGTGGTTTACTCCAGTTGTCCCTGTGCAAGAATGCAAGCCCAGTGTTGCCAGAGCTTAGTTTTTTAAAAAGAAGCCAGAAATCACATTTGTACGTGAAATATTCTGAATTCTAAATATTAGCATCAAGTTCTATTAAAAATGAACAAATAATAGAGGCCAAATAAAAATCCTTTGTGCCAAATTCAATCCATGGGCCATCAGATTGCAACTTCTGATTTATAAATCATCATTATGATCACCATATGGCCAACCCTGGCAGAATCTCAAAAGTTCACTAACGTGAACCCTTTCTTTCTTACCATGTGTAACTAGCTTTGCTCTCCTTCCCTTCGTATCAACCAAGACTAACCAGATAATATTAAAGAGAACTTGGAAAGGATACTTCAAAGAAGTAAACTTGCCTGGACTAATTATCTCCAGGCAAGTTTTTTTGGTTTTTGGTTTTTACCCAAGATCCCCTCAAATGCTTTCTTTGACAAGTCCTGGGCCATTGGTATTAAAAGGCCTGCCTGATGAGGCAGGGGCAAAGGACAAAAGACGCAGGTCTGTCTCAATTCAGGAGGTCCCCTCCCCCATCATGCCAGCTGACCTTGACAAGAAGGGTGGTGAAAAGTGGCTGGCTCTCATGCTCACTGACATTTGGAAGCACAGGTGTGGCCCAGAGCCCTGTAACAAGCCCAAGCCTGA
Organism: Monodon monoceros; assembly: GCF_005190385.1. Classification (NCBI taxonomy): domain Eukaryota; kingdom Metazoa; phylum Chordata; class Mammalia; order Artiodactyla; family Monodontidae; genus Monodon; species Monodon monoceros. The sequence goes on from NW_021703768.1 coordinate 98,014,378, forward strand.
CGGGGGGACTCCCCTGACAGTCTAAGCAGGAGGCTGAATCTGTCACTGTCTGGCTGGAGCAGCTGAAGCAGCTGTCTGGGACAAGTGCTGACACCGGATGCCTGAATAGGGGCTCAGTCAAGCAGGCATTTGTTACAGAAAACTCCCCTAACTCATATTTCACAGTGATCAGAGGCGGTGAGGCGGAGACATAAAGTGGCTCATCACCGTAGTATTAGCCATGGTGGTTATCACACAGGGACAGCTGGGCTGAAGCCAGAGAAGCCCTCTTTGGAGACAACAAAATGTTCAGGGCCCTGGGGTGGTACCTCCTCCCCATCCCCCATCTCCCATCCACCAATGCATGGCACTCCAACACCCCCTTGAGGCTCTGAAAGGAAAGAGCACAAGGAGGATGTGCTGGGTGGGGGAGGAAGGTGCCCACTTGGAGGTAACCAGAGCCTGAGGACTGAGCCCTGCCTATGGTCACTTCAGACCCAGGCCCTGGCCTTTTGTTTCCAGAGCCTCTCCTGATTCGAAACAATGAGTGTCCTTTGGGACTTATCCTTCTAAAGAAACGGTTTTATTTTTCTTTCATCAATGCTGCTCTACAATGCACTCCACAATGCTCATTTCTGTGCTCAATCAGTCTGACGGAATTGAGAGACAAATGAAAGAAACAGAGGAAATGCCATCAAATTTAGTCTTTGTCTCAGGAGTTTCATAAACAAATAGTGCCCTGCCCACTTTTTAAATTACATTGGCATGGCAATCAAGAACAGTGATTATTTCCAAGTGTCTCACCCATTAACTAAGATGCCCCCACAACCCTGCTCCAGAGCCCATCCTGCATTGTTAGTGACTTTCCTCCTTTGGGAAACTTGAGAACCAAGTTTAAAATAATAAGCAAACAGTGGGAAGCAGCCATATAGCTCAGGGAGAGCAGCTCGGTGCTTTGTGACCACCTAGAGGGGTGGGATAGGGAGGGTGGGAGGGAGATGCAAGAGGGAGGAGATATGAGAATATATGTATACGTATAGCTGATGCACTTTGTTATAAAGCAGAAACTAACACACCATTGTAAAGCAATTACACTCCAATAAAAAATTTTTTTAAAATAAGCAAAAATGAAACCTTTCTCCGAGTAACCACGACTCTTTTGAATTCAAAAGCCAAATGCCTTTGACATGACTACAGATCCTCAGTTACACAGTTACAAATTGGACAATAGAAATAATCGCTAGACGGGGCTTCCCTGGTGGCGCAGTGGTTGAGAGTCCGCCTGCCGATGCAGGGGACACGGGTTCGTGCCCCGGTCCGGGAAGATCCCACATGCCGCGGAGCGGCTGGGCCCGTGAGCCATGGCCGCTGAGCCTGCGCGTCCGGAGCCTGTGCTCCGCAACAGGAGAGGCCACAACAGTGAGAGGCCCGCGTACCGCAAAAAAAAAAAAAAAAAAGAAATAATCGCTAGAATACTCACAAATATCTGTCTCATATTCAACCATTATGGTGACAGTAATAATACTAAGAATAACCACTTATTGGACCCTTAGCGTGTAATAAGCCTTCTTCTAAGCATTTACATTACTGAAGCTTCACAATAACCAATGAGATAGGAATATTAATATCCCAGTATTACAGGAGACGAAACCAAGGTACAGGAGGTGTCATTTAATTGTTCAAGTCACATAGCTTGGAAGAGGCAGAGTCTGGATTACAAGTAAACAGTGCCTTACACATAGTACTAAAAATGTTTATTCATTAGAGTTGCTAAGGAATGGTGGCAAAAGAACTCAATTTAGAATCAGAACACCTTGATTTAGTCTTAATATGTAAACAACACCTACCAAATTAATGAGAAAAAAGATGACTACTCCAACAGAAAAATAAAGCAAAAAATAGAAACTTTACATAAAATTTTGAAAAGTGACTGAAAAAAATACATACAAAATCTCACTAGTATTCAGATATTTGAAAATTACAGCAACATGATATACTAGCTTTTGCTTATCAAATTGACAAATATCTCTTAAAATTGTAATATCCAGAGTGGGTAAGAGTATACTATCAGACACTATGGGCAAAAGTGTTGGTTTATATAACATTTCTGGGGGGCAACCTGATAATATATGTCAAAATCTTGCAAGTGGTTTATATCTTCTCTGGTAGTTTTGAAACATGGCTGTAAATTCTTTGACACTCCTTCCATTGAGAGGTAGGGATCTATATCCTCTCCTCCCTGAATTGGGGCAGGATTATGACTGCTTCAACCAAAGGAGTACAGCAAAAATGACATCAAGTGACCTTCAAGCCTAGTTCATAAAGCCCATATACATCTGCCGTGTGCCACTGACATAACTCTTGGAGCCTTGAGCCGAGTCATAAAAGCACTACACTGAGATCACCAGGCTGGAGAGGCCACATGTAGAACAACAGTCAACAGTCCTAGCTGAGCCCAGCATTTGAGTCTCCTGGGGGAGATCTCAGACATCATACAACAGAAAACAACAACCCCTGCTGTGTCCTCTCTGAATTCCTAACAAGCATCCATGAGCATAATAAAATGGTGGTTATTTAATGCGGCTAAGTTTGGGGTTGGTTTGTTACACAGCAATAGATAACTGGAATAACCTCATATAGCAATTATTCTTCTAAAGTCTACTCTAAGGGAATAGAGGTATGCACAAGAATTATATACAAAAATTTTTATGGCATCATTGTTTAAAATAAAGTAAAATGGGAAACATACATTTGAATAATAAGGGCTTTCTTCATCCACTGATGAAATGTGACTATTTAAAATCAAGTTTTAGAAAACTATTTATTAATATGGAAAAAAACCTTCATAACATATTATTTAAGGGGGGGTTTTAAAATAACATAGAATGCAGAAGTTCACTTTTGTGGGAAAAAACAAACATATACATATGCAGTAAAACCAGATGAAAATACTCCAAATTTTAAATAGTGGCTATTACTGAGCTGTGATATTATGGGAGATTTTTATTTTCTTCTTGGTGATTATCTGCATTTCTAAAATTCATGAAAGTAGTAGACAATGTGCTAATAATACATGGAATGACCTCATTAAATCTGTGTAACTTTTAAGAACTCTTATAGAAGACCTGAGTTCAAATTCTAGCAACTTCTGTCTTACTGCCTTTTTAGAAAGATTCTAAACTTTAATTTTCTTATCTGTCAAACCAAGATAATAACACATCTACCTCAAATGGTTATTATCAGGTTAAACTACATAATAACTAAGTTCCTGGTATGGACCCATATACCCATTAGGCATTCAATCAATGGCTTTTTAAATTCAATGATAAGGAGTTTGTCCAAATTTTCAAACACAATCAGAATGAGCATTTGAAACAAATATCTGTAGCTCCCAATTGAATAAAGAACATTAAGGTTTGACCTTGTGTTTCACCACTCATCTAAAACAAGTGGGATTTGGCCAAACTGCAAACCACTGTGGCAAACTACAGTGTCTCTCACTGCCACAGGTTGATTTTTTTTCAGAGACATCAATGGTTTAATGGATGGGGGAGCTTACACGTCTGAATCAGGGTCCTGGAGCATCAACCTACTGCTTGTAGCAGACGGCAGGCAGGAGATGGTGGCAGTCATCCCTCCGCAGGAAGGGGAGATTACCAGTTATAGGGGAATTGACCTCAGGTGGGCTCATTAGTTACCAGGGAAACCAGTAGAAGGGCACGCCCCTCACCTCCCCTTTGATGAGAATAATCACCAGCTGGGGCCTGGCACAAGCATGTAGGAAGGTCAGTCCAATGCTTAGGGTATCGGTGAAGCAGGCACTGGTAGGGCGGGGGGATGTACAGAGAGCAAGACAACAGCCATCTTGAGAGGCCTGACCATACACTCTACCCCTCCATACCCTGCATGACCCTTACCATCTTGGTCCGCCCCTCTTCCGCAATTCCCTAAGGTCGCTGCAACCAGACGCCACAATACAATACAGACAGCAGCAGCCAGAGAGCATCAAGAGTAAGATACCTAGTATACTCAGGACAGTCATTTTTCCAGGATGTGGGCACATTTTGGAGCCAAGCATTTACCGGGTCAATGGAAAGGGAGTCAATAGCAGCAGTGCCCTGTCCAGTTATAAGGAAGGAAAGGCCACCCCTAGTTTTCACAAACCCATAGCCACCCCCATGGGGAGGGGAAGGCTTGGTTTTAAAAGAAACATTCTGATGGCCTATCCAGGAGTCTGAGCAGTCAAAATTTAGGTCTGCCACCCCAGGTTATGTTGGGTGCCATTAGGGGTGGACCCATTACATCTTCCCAAACAAAAAACAGTTAATCCCAATAGTTGGACTTGTGTATCCAGAAACCAACCTATTCCACTCTGCGCACATAGCATAGCCCAGGGGGCCCCATGAGCAGTCAGTTATACAGCAACGTTCACCAACAGGGGTCCTTCTGATGTGTTGGCATGTGGAACGGGAAGGTGGTGAAGTCTCCCCCACGGTCAGTAGTCCCCACATAGCCACAGTAGCTGGGTCAAGTTTTCATGGAAGTCCAGCGGAGGACAATGGCATCTCGCTGTAAACCCGGCAGTTAGACTCATTTCCCAGTGAAGTCAGTGTTGCGGCTCAGTCCTCGAATAGATTTCCTACCTCAGACGAAATGTAAGACATCTAACAGGCACAACATGGGAAGATTATGACCATTAAGCAAAATACAAGCAGTAACCCTATGTGAGATAATGCCACACCTGCCTGTGGTTTTGTCCTGGTCTGCAAAACAGTACAGGAGACTCAAGTTTTCAGTAATACAGGAACGTGTCCAAAATCACGTATACAATGGCTACCTCATTTTACCTTGGATGTCTGAACCACAGTTACTCCATTTTGACTTTCAAATGCATTCCCTTCCTCAATGGCCAAAGCAGATGTACAACACATGTCTGAAAGGCCACAAAACAGGCTGCTCTGGTCAGTAAAATTTAAGTTAAACCAGGTAAGCCAGAATCACTCCCCCAAACCTCAATATGTGCAGATTTTTCCATCATTTCTCCTTTTGATTGCAAATCTTCCAATAGAAAGCTCTGATGATCAAAATATTTGTCCTGCGATGCTGGGGTGCTGGCTCCTACCCCAGGTTCAGATCATGTTCCTTGGTGTTAGGCCTCCTTTATATTCACCCAGTCATTCATGGTGGGGGAAAACTAATCAGATCTCGTGAACAGGCTCAGAGGTATGTTAATTGGGAAACACTAGATAGGCCATACATTTTATCACTTATACCCAGTTTTCACACAAGCATTTTACATGTGCTTTTAGCAGCAGACTTAAAGCAAGTAGTGTCATACTTCAAGAGTAGTTATATCTGTGTCAAGTTCACTAGATAATTTTCTTTCCATCAGAACATCAGAGCAGAAGTATGGCTAACACAAGAACTTTCATAAATACAATTAACAGAACTAGAATTTAACATCCACTGAAACATAATATTGTTCTCTCTAAAATTACCCTCATCTCCACTAAACACAGCCAATCGAAACTAATTTGTTTGCAAAATAAGACTAGTCAACTGACCATATAGACTCGTGCAAACTGGCTGAGGGGGAACTCCTCAGGAGTCTCAGACTGAATTCCCAAAAGGCCTCTCAAGGCCAGGAAAGCCATGCCAAAGGCCTGTCATAAGGCTTCACCTTGGTGCATTTCTCTCTTCTAGAGGTCTCCAAAATATCAAGATTCCAGCACATGCCAGGAGACAGTCTTTCCCATCTGCCTGATAAGGCTGCTTGGAACCCAAGAGTCCAATTTCTGGAGGGACCAGCCAGAGAGAAAAGAAAAATATTTCAATTCTCCCCACAGGTGTGGTTTACCCAATTGGTGTAAGTCAAAACTAAATTGGGGGGCTTCCCTGGTGGTGCAGTGGTTGAGAGTCCACCTGCCGATGTAGGGGATGCAGGTTCGAGCCCCGGTCCGGGAAGATCCCACATGCTGCGGAGCGGCTGGGCCCGTGAGCCATGGCCACTGAGCCTGCGCGTCCAGAGCCTGTGCTCCGCAATGGGAGAGGCCACAACAGTGAGAGGCCCGCGTACCGCAAAAAAAAAAAAAAAAAAAAAACTAAATTGAGGAGAAGGGCTTCCCTCTATCTGGAAAACACAGATCAAAACCAGTAACATTCCAGACAAAACCCATATAAATTATAACCATATTCACCAGTTCACTCAGTAACCAACCCTTTTGTTAATTTTTTATGAAGCCATCAGTTCTCCCAATAGGATTCTCTAAGTTCTTACCCAGTTCAGCAGTATAATCTGAAATTTATCAGACACCTGTTATGGTCAAAAGGTCCTTCCTATGAATCTTCTTGAAGATGAAGCACTTTTGCAAAAGAAATCAGAGTATAACAATAACAATCTATAAATGACAAAAGACTTAAAAATCACTGTTAAACACCTGATCACAATGTAATTGATAAAGAAACTTGGTAACAGAAATTATAACCAATTATAATCCTAACCTTGAAAACCTTAATCTCTAGCAAAAACCAAGAAGCAAGTAACTGTGATTTCCTGATTGGAAAACTTAATGCTCTAGTCTTCCTCTCCTAAGCAGGCAAAGGTAGGTAAACTGAGACCCACTCAGCAATTAATGTTCCAATATTTTATCCTATTTGAAACGACCCATGAATTCTCTTCTTTCAACTTTAGTTTAGTTTCAAGTTACCAAAATCTGGAGAGACTATATTAGATAGACATTCCCAAAACATAATTGTTTCTAGAGAGTTTACCTAAAAGCTCTTTTATTTTCTCTTTTACTCTTAGAGATCACATAAAATTAAAGTTCCAGAGAGCAGAGGTAGATCATTTACATCTCAAAGGCCCAAGAGAAATGCCAATTCCTTCTAGAAAGCTAGCTTAACCAATTACGAGTCTCACTTTGATACAATAGCAGAACCATTAGAGACCATTGTTCTCCAGATCTCTTGGCAGCCCCCATTCATCAAGGACAGCCACCACAAGATCCCACGTAATAGTGGACAGCCACCCTGAGATTTCCCCCACATCTTTCAGGATCATCCATGGAACTTTTGGGCCCCAGGTGTTAGTGGATGGCCAGCAATATCACAGAGTAGTTTAGCTAACTTCTCGACACACATACACATTCTTGATAACAACTGATAACAGGAGCTAACCTATTATGAGAACCCCTCTATGACAGGCACTGTTCTCAGCACTCTGCTTGTATTAGCTCACTTTATCCTCACCATAACACTATGATGCAGTTACTATTATCATCCTTGCTTCTCATGTGAGGAATCAGAGACACAGACGAGGTAAGTAACTTACCCATGGTTACACAGCTAGAAAGCAAGGAGTTGAACCTAGTCAGGCAAGTGCCAAGGCACATATTCTTTATCTCATCTATACTGCTGTATGTAAGCAATATGATTATTATATCTACTATGCAAAACTTGGCATGGGAGGAGGAATATCAGACTACTTTTCACTAGTCTCGTCACCAGGGTGACAACTGAACCCACAGCCTAATCCAAGTGCTGCTTATGCAGTAACAGTATTATAGATAGAGAAAAAGAATAACCACTCTTCCATCCTGACCCCTGGTTGACCCTCCCTCTACTCCTCTATGCCACTACTTTTCTTTTTAAACTTTTGAATCTTATTTTATTTATTTTTTTATATAGCAGGTCCTTATTAGTCATCAATTTTATACACATCAGTGTACACATGTCAATCCCAATCTCCCAATTCATTACACCACCACCACCACCCCCCACGGCTTTCCCCCCTTGGTGTCCATACGTTCGTTCTCTACATCTGTGTCTCTATTTCTGCCCTGTAAACCAGTTCATCTGTACCATTTTTCTAGGTTACACATATATGCGTTAATATACGATATTTTTCTTTTTCTCACTTACTTCACTCTGTATGACTGACAGTCTCTAGATCCATCCACGTCTCAACAAATGACCCAATTTCGTTCCTTTTTATGGCTGAGTAATATTCCATTGTATATATGTGCCACATCTTCTTTATCCATTCATCTGTTGATGGACACTTAGGTTGCTTCTATGACCTGGCTATTGTAAACAGTGCTGCAATGAACATTGGAGTGCATGTGTCTTTTTGGATTATGGTTTTCTCTGGGTATATGCCCAGTAGTGGGATTGCTGGATCACATGGTAATTCTATTTTTAGTTTTTTAAGGAACCTCCAGACTGTTCTCCATAGTGGCTGTATCAATTTACATTCCCACCAACAGTGCAAGAGGGCTCCCTTTTCTCCACACCCTCCCCAGCATTTGTTGTTTGTAGATTTTCTGATGGTGCCCATTCTACCTGGTGCGAGGTGATACCTCATTGCAGTTTTGATTTGCACTTCTCTAATAATTACTGATGTTGGGCAGCTTTTCATGTGCTTCTTAGGCATCTGTATGTGTTCTTTGGAGAAATGTCTATTTAGGTCTTCTGCCCATTTCTGGATTGGGTTGTTTGTTTTTTTGATATTGAGCTGCATGAGCTTTTTATATATTTAGGAGATTAATCCTTTGTCCATTGATTCGTTTGCAAATATTTTCTCCCATTCTGAGGGTTGTCTTTTCGTCTTGTTTATGGTTTCCTTTGCTGTGCAAAAGCTTTGAAGTTTCATTAAGTCCCATTTGTTTATTTTTGTTTTTATTTCCATTTCTGTAGGAGGTGGGTCAGAGAGGATCTCGCTGTGATTTATGTCATAGAGTGTTCTGCCTATGTTTTCCTCTAAGAGTTTTATAGTGTCTGGTCTTACATTTAGGTCTCTAATCCACTTTGAGTTTATTTTTGTGTGTGGTGTTAGGGAGTGTTCTGATTTCATTCTTTTACATGTAACTGCCCAGTTTTCCCATCACCACTTACTGAAGAAACTGTCTTTTCTCCATTGTATATCCTTGCCTCCTTTGTCATAGATTCGTTGACCATAGGTCCGTGGGCTTATCTCTGGTGTGCCACTACTTTTTGTAGGATCCAAAGTTCTTTGGGCATGTCCTGTTAACGTCTATGTCCTCTGGGCTTCAGGCACCATCTAGCCCATCTCAGGAGCTTAATAACAATTTGTTTAGGTGAATTGAAGAAGTTCTACTCATGTTAGCAGTTCCTACCTAATTCCTGCCTCCCAAGAGTTTCTCTTTGGAAGAAACACACACACAGACACACACACACACACACAGCATTGTTACATAAATGTTGATCCATCTAGCATGAAGTGGTCTGAGTCTGGGGTTAATGCCTTAGGAAACTCTAACACCTGGCCTTTAGGATTAAGTGGAGATTGATAAATGACATGCCTAATTCCCACCTGGGCTTTGAACCAATCAAGTTCAAATTGGGAATTTGATAAGAATAAGACAGATGGAATCCAAACACAGTATCAACATCTTACTGACTGAGTTAAGCTGATATTGTAAAATGTGATTTATATTTGTGGCTTCACAACCCTGAATTCCATAATTAGACTTACTCACTGAGTTCTAGGAAGTACTGCACCAGGACAGGATTCCCTCTGGTAGGAGAACTGAGGCATTTTATGAGCATGCCCTCCCCTAAAAAGAAAAGAAAGAATGGAATGTCCATGCCCATTTTCTCCTTCAATGTCACCAATGAAATTGTCATTCTTCTTCCCCTGGGGAGAAATAAGTGAGAGGGTGGCTGTAGAAGAAGAAAGAAGAAGAAGAAAAGAGGCTGTAGAAATTTGGCCTTCTACTTGCTATGACCCTCGGGTGAATGAGAACCTGAAAGTCATGAAGAGAAAGCTTTGGTAGGACTGAGGACAGCTGATAGATTTCATCATTGGGTTGAGTGCTTAGTTATTACAAATTATTTACATTCCTATTTCTCTCTCTCATCTGTATAATGTATATATGCTGCATTTAACATCAACAATTAAAATTTTTCACTTTTAAGTTTGTGCTGCAAACCCAGAGGAATTAAGTATCACATAAACAGAATCTTCTAAAAATTCAGCCCCAATTTTTATTGTGTAATACAACCCTGAACTAGCCTGTAAGTTTTTTGAAAATACAGATTGTTTTACTTCATTGTATTCCATAGAATACTATGCATATAGTAATTTATCTACAAAAGTTTTCCCATCAATGTATTTATTTTTTTTATCTGCAGTGTTATTTTTAAAATTTTTATTGGAGTATAGTTGCTTTACAGTGTTGTGCATCAATGCATTTGTGATGGAAGAAATCATAAGGAACAAAAAATCTAATTGGCTATTCAACTTGTAACTCAAGAAGGAAGAATATATAGGCAGCTCAACTTATTAATCATTTATTCATATGTCAGTTTGAGGCACTAGGAAAAGATTTTCCCATAGAAGGTCTACAATATGTATCTTTTAATACAAAAATAACTAGAGTTAAGATTCATCTAAGTTTCAGATGAAAGCACTAACATCTTACCCCAAAAAGAACATTCTAGCATTGCAATCTGGACCTAGGATGGGGCACAAAATACAAAGAATGGAGACTGGGGAGATGGGAATGGGGACAGAAATGTGGGAGAGAGAGGCAGAGGGCCAGGAGTCTGGAGTCAGAGAGCCGTCCAGAGTTTTTACCTCTCCTCCTTCCTTCCAGCTCTCCTGCCCCAACTAGATGCCCTAGCCCATCACTAGAGACAAGTGGCAAGCCAGAGAAAGGGGCTATAGGTGGGAGGAGAGAACTCTGTAGCAGGAAAGGAGAGGGGGAGGAAAGGGACAGGGGAAACACTGTTGTCCAGTAAGGAGGAAGGGGAGTCCAGCCAGCTGTGGCTAGGGAGGTCTTTCTTACGTTACCACCTGGGAGACCCTGGACTAATTATTTAACCTCTACCTGGTACACGCAATAATCAATTATTTACTCCACATGAGCCAAGTTCTAAGCACTTGTGTCATCTCATTTAATTCTTAAATAAATATTCTTAGGAAACAGAGGTCCAGAGAAGCTAAGTGTCATGGACACTGATGCCACCCAGATCTCCCTTCCCTGAAGGACTGTTGCCCCAGCTGCTGGCAGAGAGCTTTCCACTCCCAGCCCTTCAAGGATGTCTCAGCAGCAAAGCTGCCTCTACTAAAGTCACTCCCCTGCTCAGGGTGACCCACCTCCAATGACTGACCACTGTGAGGATATCTCTGCCCTGCTCGAGACAATTCTGTAAGGCCGTACTGGCTCCAGAGCTCTGCGACATGGCTGCCCGACTTGTCTCTCTGCCCAGTCCTGCTTCTGTCCCCTCCTTTCCTCAGGTGTTAGACCAATAACACTCCAGAGTAAGTAACTTGTATGCTAAACTCATCTCAGAGTCTATGCCCTAGGAAATCCAAACTGGAACACTAAGTAACTTGCTCAGGGCCCAAGGATCCACAGTGGGGACCCAAATCCAAGCAGAATGGTCCCGAGCCTGAGTTCCTAACTGCTCTGCTCCACTGCCTTCCACCGTGAGCCATTACTCCTTCATTACCCAAGACTCCTACCACAATCTACACAAACCCTTTTATCTAGACCTGACTTTTCATTAGGTAGACGGTTCAGGTAAAGATTTTTGCCTCCAAACTGCCACACAGAATTTTAACTAAACAAGGGAGAGGCATGCAGCCTTCTGTCTTTGGGGGTAGATGTCATATTAATAGAATATTAATTCCATCTATCCCCTTTTTCAAAGTATTTTCCGTGGCATGCCAAGTCAGTGAGAACTTAAGATTTCCTGAACCCCAGAAGGGGAGAAACTAAAGTCTACAGAGCAAGCTCCCTCTTTAGATATCCCAGCTTAAAACTGACCTTTTTAAAATTTGGTGAGAGATTGTCCACCCAATCTAAGAAGCTAAATTTCTAAAAGCTCACTTTCCATAATGCACAAGCTAAAACATTTTCCAAGTTAGTATTTTCTTCCACTCTGTTGGTATCCTCAGTTTAAATAGTGAGCCCAATTTCCACAGTATAGAAGGCAAAAACTGCCTGATATTGATTTAAACAACTGTGAGTTCCCCAATATACCTTGTTTTGATTTTGTTTTCTTTCTGCTTCTGCTGTGGGGTTCGCAGCTACCTCTTCTACGATCACAGCATTTCACTTACAAACACACCACACTGTCTAAATTTAACCTAATTAGCAAGTCAGAGCACCTAACCCTCCAGCATTTTCCCACTCCCCCAGCCACCCCCAGGTGCGATAGTCTCAGTTGTCAATGCAAAGTCATTTCCAGAAACCATGAGAGGATAAATGGAAACTGGTCCTGACCACAGAGAAAACAGTCATGTCCCCTCCATTTTCTGGCACCCGACTTTCTTTAATGGTTTTTACCTCTCATTAAAGAGTATACCAATTTCCATGGCTGCTGAGAAGCCTCAGGATAATCCAGGCTGATGCCTTTCATTCTACTTCCTGGTGTGTTTGTAATCAGGATGGGGCACTACTACGAACCCCATCTTAGATCTGTGCTGTTCTGTGAAGTAATGGTGTTCAATCATCATGCAGTGCATTTTCACCTTGCTTCTGATTGTTCTGGTCATGTCTGAGATGTAGCGTTGATGCATACATTGAATTGAAGAAAAAGGAAAAAGTAACAGAAAGAAGGGAGAGGGATTAGTAGCTCAAAGTCTTTTAAAATCTTGATCTCATTGAAATGAAAACATATTTTATCTACCTTCTTTAGATTTTGCTGATTGCATTAATTCCAGATGAAAAGTAAGTCAGTAGGTGCCTTTTTTTTCCCACCCTCGTGAAGTTTTTCTACAGGGAGCCTGTAAAGGAAAACTGTCTCTCTCCTAGTGCTCCTAGGCAAAGAATTGAAGTACAATCCCAACAAAATCAAAGTGACAACTAGAAAGTACCCCTAATCGCCAGCTCTCTGAGTTCTTTCAGGACTTGAATACAATTGTCAATTATCAAGGCCTATTTATAGACCAGACAAGTAACAATTAATGCAAAGTCTAAATCAAACTTGCCAAAAAGACACTGCTGCCTTTTCACATCTGATAGCAGTAGCCAATGGCAAACCCAAGATCAAATAGTAAACTAAGGTATTCAGAAAAGCTATCAAAGTAACTATAAAATAACTTATTAAAATGTGTTAGTAATTGTGTTTAATGCAAATTCACATGGTCACAGTTACCGTATTTTCCAAACCAAAAATGAACACATATCCAATACATGGTCTGACCATAAAATTACTTCAGTAACTCTCTAGTGAGTGACTACTGCATGCTAGGCACTGTTCTCAGCACTGCAGATGAAGTTGTGAACAAAACAGGCAAGGCCCCTGCCCTCATGGAAGTTACATTCTAATAACAATTAGACAAAATTTAATATTCCATAATCATATCTCTTCCATCCCCTTCACATCTAAATCATAAGGAAATAATGAAAAAAGGTTGAAAATTGGACCAAGAAATACTTAGGAATTGAGAAAGTCTACCAGTTCCTTGGGAGGAGGGGCTGGAGGAAGCTGAAGGGACTCACTCTCTTTACTGTCGTCTCACTTCTCTGATTGAATGACAGAACTGTTTGTCCACCCAGTCCAGTCCCTTTCAATGCCAAATCACATTTAGATCATTCTAGACTAGAGAAAATCTATGCCACTTTTAAATGTCTTACATGGCATCCGAAGAAGATTGGGTTCTATTGGACAAGAAAAAAAGGCCTTAGTGAAATCATTTGGGTTTTTCAATTAAACTGGAATCCAGAGAGAACAATGAGAAAATGGTTGGACAAGGAGAAATGGAACCAAGTCTCTTCCTCCCCAAGCTTTCAAGACCAAAGTTATTTCTATCAGGGGAAATGAGAAAAGAATCATATGACTTACAAGCCCTTGGAGGGAGATCTTACTGGATAAAGCATCGTTGTTAAATACAGTCTTCAGGCCGCTGAAAGGAAGCAGTAATCAGGTATCCACACTTTTGCTCCCTTGACACTTAGTACTATTTGTCTGAATTTTCCTTTTAATGTTTCCCCCTTTCCTGTTGGTTGCTGTAGCACGCACTCAAAGTAGAAGTAGGGTTAGCAGGTTGGGAATACTGTCTCACTTAGATGGTTTATTATTGGGGAGAATGGGGATGAAAGAACAGATTTTTTTCTCCCTCTCTGTATATACATTCCCTAAGCATCTTCACCCATTCTTTCAGTTTTATCCATCATTGATGTCTAGTTCCAAATCTCTGCATCTAAGCATCAATACATTTTGTAGATGCCACACTAGTATTTAAAACTCAGCAGAGCCAGCACTGGCTCATGGCTTCCCCCATGCCCTACATACTGCTTCTTTTCATGTATCCTGTATCTCAATGGAGGGCACCACCATCATGTCCAAAGTCACCCACCACTCAAAAAAAATTGTAAGATGTACCTGCAGCAGTTACCTATAACAACACCTGAGAACCATGAAAAGACACGGCTGAAAAGAATTTTTAAAGGTCAAAAACAAATGGAAAAACATCCATGTTCATGTATTGGAAGACATAGTTAAGATGTCCATACTACCCAACGTGATCTACAGGTTCAACACAATCTCTATCAGTGGTGGTAGCCATTAAAAAAAGTGAGAAAGAGAATGAATGAGAGGCCACGTTATTAGAAAATAACTTTTAAAAGAGACTTAAAAGACTAAGAGACTTGATTGGATGAGAGAAAATGGGCACGAATGAAAAATGGCCACTGGACTTGACATGTGAGCCTCTCCAGTCCTTCCCTCCTGATGTCTGAGTTTGGGGAGGGTTGAAGTATGGGAAGAGATTAAGGGAATTGATCTCTACATCCACTTCCTTTCCCCATCCTTATTTAAATCCATCCTCTTTAGCCGTGCTATTTTTCTTTTTCATTTAAAATGTCTTTGATTTTTGTTGTTATCTTCCCTGCTCTGCCCAACAGAAAATATAGCAATCACTCCTCTGTTCCAAGTTATTTATGAATATGTTGAAAAATGCACTCCTCAGATTTGATGTGTTCAATGGGCACTTCCTTTCTCTCCACTTTCTAAACTGAAACCAATACCCCATCAGTAACCACCCAATGAGAAGGCTGCACCTTCTCCCCATAATGGAGAGAATACCATAAAATGTCTTAAGAGAAAACGTGCATTTCAGAATAAAAATGGAATATGGGGAAGGATGGGGAATAAACTCCCCCCATCCAAGGAGGAGAGACATATAAGACTACATTGTGTTTTCAGTAGACAAATTAGCAGGATCTGTGCAAGTGATTTTTGCATACACAACCAAGACCTCCCCAAATATTTCCTTTAATACATTGAGCAATATGCCCCAAAGCAGCCCTGAATGGGAGAAAGAAGCAAGAGGCTATCAGCCAAGGGACACTTGAGTCTTTGCTTTTATGTAATTTATTTCTTGTAAGTGACCTCTGCCACTTTGGCTTTATGTGTGGGCACTCACCCTTTACAAGCAAATACAATTATGAGCCATTTTCCTCTGTGTATAGTTAGATAATGAATTCTTCCTGTTGCAAAGTGACCTCAAGAGACCGGGACCTCATTTCATCTCAATTTGTGCCAATGAAACGCTTGACAAATTGCTCTTTTTAGTCATGTATAACTTTGGGTTTTAGTTCTAAGCATTGTTGTGCTTCTGACAAGGACAAATCGGGCTACACGATTTGTTTCCTATCCTTTGTGGTGCCAGTGATTACAGAACCAGCTGGGTGGGATCAGCATTGAGTACTTCTTTGTGATTCATTTGCTTTGAGTACAATTACTACAAAATCACAAAGTCCTGGATGGGCTAAAACCACCAAATGGAAAGCAAACTTAGTTTAAATATGTAAGCACAGAAAGACACATACACAAGAAGAGTGCAGTTTCAAGAGTATTCTTGGAATGTTAACCATTCCTTAGTCTCTAATACAAATAATTTCACATTTCTAGTCAGAGTTTTTGTTCTATGAGAGACCTAAACAGAATAATGTTTCTCCTGGGGCTCTTGGCAAACACTGAAGATCTCCTGCTAGAATTCTGTCATCTCTTTTGTGAACACAGGTGATAAACCAAATTTGCACATTGTTGGTCTAAAACCCAAGTCTTTAACCTGAGCGTAACAAAAATCACATTAGGAGACATGCCTGTCCAAACACTACAGTAACTGTGGCAGGTATGCTTGGAATAGCTGCCATTTGCTCATCTCTTCTCAGCCTGAAATTATTTGAGCTTCACCTATTTCCATCTCAGATTATCCTATAATTGCCTTTCATATTATAGGGTTACACCAAAAGTAGTTACCATACCAACTGGCACCCAGACATCAGGGACATGAAATTGGCTGTCTCTTTTTCCTCACCTCATATGCTCTGATTAGTGTTCATACAATTACCTAAGGAAAGAAAAGTTTGCCTTAAATCTAGAAATTTACAACAGGAGTCATCTAACACATTCTTCAGTATGAAGTGCTCCCCAGAGTCACAAACCTTTATTTTTAAAATCTGCCAATTTGTTTGCTGTTTTGAAAATATACCTGCATAATTTGATTCTTGCTTTCCAAGTGGGAATATCAAAATTACATAATGATCATTGTGCACTATTTTTAAGATTTTTGTCTCAATTACTTGAAAAATCAAAGCTACTTTCAAACTTCCCAAAAGTGACTTGGAAAAATTTCATGCACCACCCTTAGCTGGTTGTGAATTCCTGTTATGTCAGGCTCTAAATCAAAAGATATTAATGCTTACTCTGTTTTCTTAACAGAAGATTGTTTAACAGTTTGTGAGTACCTTTCCAAATAGGAAAAATGCTTTAAAATCTTTTAGAAAACAATTTCTCTATTTGAATTTTTATAATCTGTACTCCTTTTAACTGATCATTAAAGTCTTCAGAAGGCCAGGAATTAACAAGGGCAATTGGGATGGGATCTACTATCCTCCACCTTGACACCTTCAAGTCCCGTGACCTGGGGCAGACATGTGGCTTCTCTAAACTTGAATTTCCTCATCTTTAAATATGGGAATAACTGGACTTCATTTCAAACAGTACAGTGGAACAGATACTGTGAGTAGCCCTCCCACTGACAATAACCAAAAATACTGAATAATATATTTTAAAAATCTTTTAAAATCCATCACTGCCATGGCAAGCAATAAGGACTCTTCAGGGCAGGAAAAAAAGAAGTGAACACTGGAATCTAGAAAAGTGAGCAGAGCTCCGAAGAAGGTTTTCATCCTGAGGTCATCAAGTTAACCCAGTGACCCTGAGCCTCAGTTTTAAAAGGGGAAAGGAAACAAGCCTCAAGCTGCCTAGAGCTGTCTAATAGGAAATGTCTTCATAAAGTAGACTCTAAAGGCCTATGGAAGGGTAAAATAGAAATAAATGTTCCTTTCAGCAAGGGACAAAAAAGAAACTTAACATTTCTCAACCTGGCCACTGGTCTCCTCTGATATTTCATAACCATCACCAGTCACCAGATATGCTTCTAGCCTGAGTTCTAACACTATCTTTGTGATCCAAAAAACATCAACCTAATTACATAATTTCCTACATCAGTAGTGTCACCAAACATCCATCAAAAACAAACATAAATCCTATTTGGAGGAATGCACACTTTTTTCAGACTATAAAAATCCCATTAAATAACTTTCTAAGGAATATAAGCTCAGAGTCCATAGAATAATACCATAAAACACACACACACCCAAAAACCCAAGAACCAGAAGAAATCAGATCTACAAAGATTTTATCCACTGAAATTATCAAACTCAGATTATAAAATAAGTATTAAATATGTTTAAAGATATAAAAAAGAATACTTAAAATATAAGAAGAGAGTAAAATAAATAAATTTTGAAAAACTAAAACTTTAAGAAAATATAATACTTGAAATTTTAAAAATATATGCATGAAATAAATGGTAAACTAGACACAGCTGAACAGAGAATTTGCAAACTCACAGGTAAATTTGAAGACATTCAGGATGCAGCACAAATAGACAAAAAGATCACAAAAACTAAACCAAAGAAGGTTAAAAAGCATGGCAGATAGAGTAAAAAAGGCTAACATAATCTAATCAATATCCAGCAGGAAAGAAAGAAAGAAGGAGATGAAATATACAAAGAGAGAGTGGCTGAGAGTCTTCCAGAACTGAAGTAAGATTATAAATCAGGTTCAAAAAGTGCAGTAACTGCCCAGAAGAATAAATAAATTTAAATCCACATTTAGACAAATTATAAGGAAATTTTGGGATAGTAAAGAGAAAAAATATATTAAAACAAGTCAGAGAAAATATAAAGAACCCAGTAGCAGACTGATGGCAGATCCCTTGATAGCAGCAGTGGAAGCCAGAAGACAGTGGAATAATATCTTTAAGACTCTAAGACAATAGAACATCAAACTAAGATTGCATACCTAGTGAAACTCCATTGAAAACATGGAGGGTGAAATACAGATGCAGTTGACCCTTGAACAACATAGGTTTGAACTGCACAGGTCCACTTATACGTGGATTTTTTTCAATAAATATATTGGAAAATTTTTGACATTTGTGACAATTTGAAAAAACTCAAACCATGTAGCCTAAAAACATCAAAAAAATTAAGAAAAAGTTAAGTATGTCATGAATGTATAAAATATATGTAGATACTAGTCTATTTTATCATCCACTACCACAAAATATACACAAATCTATCAAAAAAGTTAAAGTTTATCAAAACTTATGTGCACAAACACTTAAAGACCATACATGCCACTATTCACAGTTGAGATAATGTAAAGATGCAGTATTAAATCATAACTACATAAAATTAACTGTAGTACATGCTGTACTACTGCAATAATTTTGTAGCCTCTCCTGTTGCTATTGCAGTGAGCTTGTGTTGCAAACATCTCCTTAAAACACCATGTGCTCTTTGCTATTGTTTTCTTCGTTTCTATCTAATTTATTTCTGCTCTGATCTTTATGATTTCTTTCATTCTACTGACTTTGGGTTTTCTTTGTTCTTCTTTCTCTAGTTGCTTTAGGTGTACGGTTAGATTCTTTATTTGAGATTTTTCTTGTTTTTTGAGGTGAGATTGAATGGCTATAAACTTCCCTCTTAGAATGGCTTTTGCTGCATCCCATAGGTTTAGGGTCATCATGTTTTCGTTGTCATTGTTTCTATGTATTTTTTTATTTCTTCTTTGATTCCTTCAGTGATCTCTTGGTTATTTAGTAGCACACTGTTTAGCCTCCATGTACTTGTGTTTTTTACAGTTTTTTTCCTGTAATTGATTTCCAATCTCATAGCATTATGGTCAGAAAAGATGCTTGATACAGTTTCAGTTTTCTTAAGTTTTCTGATGCTTGATTTGTGACCCCAGATGTGATCTATCCTGAAGAATGTTCCATGTGCACTTGAGAAGAAAGTGTATTCTGCCACATTCATGTGGAATGTTCTATAAATATCAATTAAATATATCTGGTCTATTGTGTCATTTAAAGCTTGTGTTTCCTTATTTATTTTCTGTTTGGATAATCTGTCCATTGGTATGAGTGGGTTGTTAAAGTCCTCCACTATTACTATGTTACTGTCAATTTTCCCTTTCATGGTTGTTAGCCTTTGCCTTATGTATGGAGGTGCTCCTATGTTGGGTGCATAAACATTTATAATTGTTATATTTTCTTCTTGGATTGATCCCTTGATCATTACGTAGTGTCCTTCTTTCTCTCTTGTAATAGTCTTTATTTTAATGTCTATTTTGTCTGACATGAGTATCGCTACTCCAGCTTTCTTTTGATTTGCATTTGTATGGAATATCCTTTTCCATCCCTTTACTTTCAGTCTGTATGAGTCCCTAGGTCTTAAGTGGATCTCTTATAGATAGCATATATATGGGTCTTGCTTTTGTATCCATTCAGCCAGTCTGCATCTTTTGGTTGGGGCATTTAATCCATTTACATTCAAGGTTATTATCGATATGTATGTTCCTATTACCATTTTCTTAATTGTTTTGGGGTTGTTTTTGTGGGTCTTTTTCTTCCCTTGTGTTTCCTACCTAAAGAAGTTTCCTTAGCATTTGTTGTAAAGCTCGTTTGGTGGTGCTGAATTCTCTTAGCTTTTGCTTGTCTGAAAACCTCTTGATTTCTCCATCGAATCTGAATGAGATCCTTTCTGGGTAGAGTAATCTTCATTGTAGGGTTTTCTCTTTCATCACTTTAAGTATATCCTGCCAATCCCTTCTGGCCTGCAGAGTTTCTGCTGAAATTCAGCTGATGACCTTATGGGGACACCTTTGTACGTTTTTTGTTTTTCCCTTGCTGCTTTTAATATTTTTTCTTTGAATTTACTTTTTGTTAGTTTGATTACTATGAATCTTGTTGTGTTTCTTCTAGGGTTTATCCTGTATGGGACTCTCTGTGCTTCCTGGACTTGGGTGATTATTTCCCTTCCCATGTTAGGGAAGTTTTCCACTATAACTTCTTCAAATATTTTTTCAGACCCTTTCTTTTCTCTTCTTCTTCTCGGACCCCTATAATTCAAAGGTTGGTGCATATAGTGTTGTCCCAGAGGTCTCTGGGATTGTCTTCAATTCCTTTCATTCTTTTCTCTTTATTCTGCTCCTCAGCAGTTATTTCCACCATTTTGTCTTCCAGCTCACTTACTCATTTTTCTGCCTCAGTTATTGTTATTGATTCCTTCCAGTGTATTTTTCATTTCATTTATTGCGTTGCTCATCTCTATTTGTTTGTTCTTTAGTTCTTCTAGATCTTATAGCAAAGATCAATAAAACTAAAAGCTGGTACTTTGAGAAGATAAACAAAATTGATAAATCCTTAGCCAGACTCATCAAGAAAAAAAGGGAGAAGACACAAATCAGTAACATTAGAAATGAAAAAAAAGAAATCACAACTGACACCTCAGGAATACAAAGGATTATGAGAGACTACTACAAAAAAAGTATGTGACAATAAAATGGGCAACCACGAAGAATAGACAAACTCTTAGAAAGGTACAATTTTCCAAGACTGAGCCAGGAAGAATTAGAAAATATAAACAGACCTCTCACAAGTAATGAAATTGAAACCATAATTAAAAATCTTACAACCAAAAAAAGTCCAGGATCAGATGGCTTCACAGGTGAATTCTATCAAACACTTACAAAAGAGCTAACACCCATCCTTCTCAAACTCTTCCAAAATATAACAGAGGGAGGAACACTCCCAAACTCACTCTACGAGGCCACCATCACCCTGATACCAAAACCAGACAAAGATGTCACAAAGAAAGAAAACTACAGGCCAATATCACTAATGAATATAGATGCAAGAATCCTCAAAAAAATGCTAGCAAACAGAATCCAAAAACACATTAGAAGGATCATACACCATGATCAAGTGGGATTTATCCCAGGGATGCATGGATACTTCAATATACGCAAATCAATCAATGTGATATACCATATTAACAAATTGAAGAATAAAAACCGTACGATCATCTCAATAGATGCAGAAAAATGATTTGACAAAATTCAACACCCATTTATGATAAAAACTCTCCAGAAAGTGGGCATAGAGGGAACCTACCTCAACATAATAAAGGTCATATACAACAAACACACAGCAAACATCACTCTCAATGGTAAAAACCTGAAAGCATTTCCTCTAAGGTCAGGAACAAGACAAGGATGTCCACTCTCACCACTATTATTCAACATAGTTTTGGAAGTCCTAGCCATAGCAATCAGAGAAGGAAAAGAAATAAAAGGAATCCAAATTGGAAAAGAAGAAGTAAAACTGTTACTGTTTGCAGATGACATGATACTATACATAGAGAATCCTAAAGATGCCACCAGAAAACTACTAGAACTAATCAACGATTTTGTAAACTTGCAGGATACAAAATTAATGCACAGAAATCTCTTGCATTCCTCTACATTAATGACAAAAAATATGAAAGAGAAATTAAGGAAGCATTCCCATTTACCACTGCAACAAAAAGAATAAAATACCTCGGAATAAACCTACCGAAGGAAACAAAAGACCCGTACACAGAAAACTATAAGACACTCATGAAAGTAATTAAAGATGATACCAACAGATGGAGAGATATACCATGTTCTTGGATTGGAAGAATCAATATTGTGAAAATGACTATACTACCCAAAGCAATCTACAGATTCAATGCAATCCCTATCAAACTACCAACAGCATTTTTTACGGAACTAGAACAAAATATCTTAAAATTTGTATGGAGACACAAAGACCCCAAATAGCCAAAGCAGTCTTGAGGGAAAAAAACAGAGCTGGAGGAATCAGACTCCCTGACTTCAGACTATACTAGAAAGCTATAGTAATCAAGACAATATGGTACTGGCACAAAAACAGAAATATAGATCAATGGAACAAGATAGAAAGCCCAGAGATAAACCCATGCACCTATGGTCAACTAATCTATGACAAAGGAGGCAAGGATATACAATGGAGAAAAGACAGTCTCTTCAATAAGTGGTGCTGGGAAAACTGGACCACTACATATAAAAGAATGAAATTAGAACACTCCCTAACACCACACACAAAAATAAACTCAAAATGGATTTGAGACCTGAATGTAAGACCAGACACTATAAAACTCTTAGAGGAAAACATAGGAAGAACACTCTTTGACATAAATCACAGCTACATATTTTTTGATCCACCTCCTAGAGTAATGGAAATAGAAACAAAAGTAAACAAATGGGACCTCATGAAACTTCAAAGTTTTTGCACAGCAAAGGAAACCATAAACAAGATAAAAAGACAACGCTCAGAATGGGAGAAAATATTTGCAAACGAATTAATGGGCAAAGGATTAATCTCCTAAATATATAAACAGCTCATGCAGCTCAATATTAAAAACAAACAACCCAATCCAAAAATGGGCAGGAGACCTAAATAGACATTTCTCCAAAGAACACATACAGATGGCCAAGAAGCACATGAAAAGCTGCTCAACATCACTAATTATTAGAGAAATGCAAATCAAAACTGCAATGAGGTATCACCTCACACCAGTTAGAATGGGCATCATCAGAAAATCTACAAACAACAAATGCTGGGGAGGGTGTGGAGAAAAGGGAGCCCTCTTGCACTGTTGGTGGGAATGTAAATTGATACAGCCACTATGGAGAACAGTATGGAGGTTCCTTAAAAAACTAAAAATAAAATTACCATATGATCCAGCAAACCCACTACTGGGCATATACCCAGAGAAAGCCACAATTGAAAAAAACACCTGCACCCCAATGTTCATTGCAGCACTAATTACAATAGCCAGGTCATGGAAGCAACCTAAATGCCCATTGACAGATGAATGGATAAAGATGATGTGGTACATGTATACAATGGAATATTACTCAGCCATAAAAAGGAACGAAATTGGGTCATTTGTTGAGACGTTGATGGATCTAGAGACTGTCATACAGAGTGAAGTGAGTCAGAAAGAGAAAAACAAATATCGTATATTAACACATGTATGTGGAACCTAGAAAAATTGTACACATGAACCAGTTTGCAGGGCAGAAGTTGAGACACAGATGTTGAGAACAAACATATGGACACCAAGCGGGGAGAGCTGTGGGGCCTTGGGCTGGTGGTGTGATGAACTGGGCGATTGGGATTGACATGCATACACTGATGTGTAAAAAATGGATGAGTAATAAGAACCTGCTGTATTAAAAAATAAATACAATTAAATAAAAAAATTTTTTTAAATTAAATTAAATTAAATTAAAATTGCTAGGAAATAAAAAAGAATCTACAAAAGCTCACAGAAAACGTCATACATCATGGCAAAATTGAAAACAATCGTATTTAAATCAAGAAAAATAGAAGGATGCCCATATGACCATTATTATTTTCTTTACCATGTGCTGGAGGTCCCAGTCAGCACATTTTGGTAAGGAAAATAAATAGATAAGGAGTGGAAAAGAAGAAACAATCCGTCATTAGTTATAGATAATTTCATTTTCCCTGTATAAAACCCAAGAGAATCAGATAAATTATTAGTTTACAAAGCAGCTAGATGAAATCAATATATATAATTATATTGTTTTACTTGCTACCAAAAAAGACCCATTTAACTGATGTTTTTTTAAAACACCATTTACAATAGCAACAAAAAACCAAGGTACCTAGAAATAAATGTAATAAAAGACATGTGAGCACCATATGTGTAAAACAATAAAATTTCATTAAATGAAATTAAAGAAGATCTAAATCAATTAAAAATATAATATGTTCATAGATATGAAGACTTAAAGGCCATAAAAAAGTAAATTCTTCTCAAATTGATCTGAGATAAATTAATTCTGATAAAAATCCAGGCTTTTTACAAAGGTTTATAAGCTGGTTCTTCTAAATTTATATAAAAAACAAAAGGTCACAGAAACAGACTCATAGTCATGGAAAACAAACTTATGGTTACCAGAGGGGAAAGGCTGGGGGACAGATAAACTAGGAGTTTGGGATTAACAGATACAAACTACTATATATAAAATAGATACACAACAAGGTCCTACTGTAGAGCACAGGGAACTATATTCAATATCTTGTAATAACCTATAATGGAAGAGAATCTGAGTAAGAATAGATATGTATATATATAT
Source organism: Monodon monoceros (assembly GCF_005190385.1). NCBI lineage: Eukaryota > Metazoa > Chordata > Mammalia > Artiodactyla > Monodontidae > Monodon > Monodon monoceros. Next base: position 98,038,918 of record NW_021703768.1, read on the forward strand.
ATATATATATATAATTGAATCACTTTGCTATGCACCTGAAACTATTAAAATATTGTAAATCAACTATACTTTAGGGCTTCCCTGATGGCGCAGTGGTTAAGAATCCACCTGCCAATGCAGGGGACACAGGTTCAAGCCCTGGTCTGGGAAGATCCCACATGCCATGGAGCAACTGAGCCTGTGTGCCACAACTACTGAAGCCCGTGCTCCTAGAGCCCGTGCTCCGCAACAAGAGAAGCCACCACAATGAGAAGCCCCCACTCGCTGCAACTAGAGAAAGCCCGCGTGCAGCAATGAAGACCCAATGCAGCCAAAAATTAATTAATTAGTTAATTTTTAAAAAAAGAAAAAAAATCAACTATGCTTTAATTTTTAAAAAATCAAAAGTAGTCAAGACACTCCTGAAGAAGAAGACTGTAGATGTAGAGGGATACCCCCACCAGATATCAATATGTATTATAAAGAGGAAAATCTGATCTTGGGAATAGAGAATTCCTTTAAAAAGACACACACACAACCATAAGTTGTAAAGGAAAAGATTAGTGTATTCAACTAAATTAAAATTGAGAACTTCTGTTGGCAGAAGGCTACCATAAAAAATAAATAAATAAAAAGACAGGCTATAAACTGAAAGAAAATTTGTGACACTTAGGAGTAACAAAGGATTCATATTCAGAATCTATAGAGAAGTACAAATCAACTAGAAAAATACAAAACCAAAGCGGGAAAAAATGGTGAAAGACAGGAGCATTTACTTTACAAAAGAGGAAACACAAGCATTTATAAAGATTCTCAATATAAACTGCATTAAATGCAAATTAGAACCACACACACAAAAATACTATTGTAGGTCCATCAGACTGGCAAAAGTAAAAAAGTCTAAAAATGACAGAAGCTAGGAAAGAGTTAAAGCAACAGATATTTAGACACTGCTGGTGTAATGTAAATTTGTGCAATTGCTTTGAGAAACAATCTGGCATTGTCCCATGTATGTGTATTGTATATATGCATATCCTACGATCCTAGGTACCTACATACAGTTCACTCCTAGCCAGCTACAATCAGAGTAGTTATTCATAATAACAATTTTGTAATAGGGGAAAAAAAGGAAACAGTCCTGCTAGTCATACCAGTAGATTGGAAGATCAATTGTAGAATTTTTAATCAATGAAATACTATTCAGCAATAGAAAATAATTAACTACAGGTAGCCCCATCAACACAGATAAATCTCAAAAAAACTACAAGACTCAGCAAAACTGTAAGCCAATAGGAACACATGCAGTATAATTTCTTATACGTAAAATTCAAAAGCTGCAACACTGAACAAATTTTTACATATTCAAACAAAGCAAAAGAATAACAAACACAAAATTAAGCATATTAGTTTCCTCTGAAAAGCCAGCAAAAGGTGGATGGGCTCTTGAAGGATACACAAGGACCTTCAAAAGTACTGGAAACATTCAATATCTTAAACTGAGTAGGACCCACATCTGTGTGTTGGTGTTACTTTTAACATCTTCCACATACACTGTAGTATTCCTTTGTACCCATGCAGTATTTAATAAAATTATTTATATGAGATGAATAACCCTTTCCCATCTACATGCAGAGATACTGTGATATTGTCTGATGATATTGTAACTTTGTAATCTGTTAACTCTTAATCATATGTAAAAATTATAAATATATATAAAAAACACATATCTAATGTTAGATGCATAACAATAATGATGTGTTCCATCATCTATTATGCTTGGACCATGAGCCAGGAGAGCTTTGATCAGAAAATAGAATTAAATGATTAAAAGCAGAGAGACCCAGACATTGGAGAACTGAAGAAATGTGAGCACGAAAAACCACCAGAGAGAAGTGTGCTGGGTTCTGGAACAGTTAGAGACTGTTCTAGAGGGGGAGGATAGCTGACTCTGATGAAAAACTCTAGCCACTCAGGCAATGCCAAGATCAACCAGCAGCCAGGTTGAGGCTTGGGAACTTTCAGGAGTGACCCTGCAGAGAGAGGGATCTGGGTAGACCAGGAGTGAAACAGGAAAGAGCAAAAAAAGTAAAAGTAGACTATATACACAGAGGCAGGGAACAGACCAGCATAAACCGGAAAGGGACAGAGCGCTGTACAGAGCACTTCTACATTATCAGCTGCACTCTTCTTTTTTCTGACCCATAGTTATTTCAATTATTAGCGCTTCATTAAATTTTGTTTTCCTGTTGCACTTTAAATCAACAACCATTGTGTAGCCACATGACAAGGAAAAACAGAAAGCTATTAAGGGCATTTCTTGGGCTGTAGTCTGAAGAAAAGCAAAACCCAGGGACAGCACACCAGCGACATTGGCCCACAGATGTGTTCTCATTGGCCTGCCCTGCAGTGCCACTGATGTTGTTGTTTTAACTTGAATTAGTTACCGAGATTTAAAACCCAGATTTCTGATTTGAGTTGAAATCAGAAGATATGGCAACACAGGGCCTGGATTACTAACAGCCAACTTCTGGAATGGAGCAGCCCCTACCTGCTTTGGGAGTGGAAGCATTCTGCAATTCACAGAGGTCCCCACCCAGGTGACCCCACTCGTGTGTGTAGTCTGCTGTCCCCTGTCAGTATCTGACTCTGGTCACCTTGTTTGTACCTTTGGGAGGACAATAAAGATAACCATAAGTTTCAAAAATGAGTCTCCCAAAGTGGGTGCTTGGGGGAGCAGCCCTTCACCTTAAAAATGGAAGAAGTAGGAAGAGGCTCTTTTCAAAGTTCCCAGCTTGTCTTATGGTTTCAATTTTTATGTGCATACATTTATCATTTCCAGCCCAATGAGAGCAATAAAACAAGAATCTGTGATTACATAAGTTTCATTTGGGGAAGTTCAATGACCCTTTTAAATGTTTCATTTTTCTTGTTATTATTTTTATTGACCTTGCTAACATCTGACCTGAGCAGCTGGTCATTGGAGAGCTGTCATAGGTGACCACAAGCTGGTGACCAGACACAGGGAAACATGAGGCTACAGTGCAGTACAGCTGCCGTCTATTTGGAAACAAAAGGCACTGCCAGTCCAACCTAACAGGCAGCCACAAAGAACAAGAGGTTCTGGGGTTAAATCATGGGGTGGATCAGGGATCTAGGAAGTGCTGTAATACCAACAACAGCTGCAAATCAAAGCAGAGCTGCAGGAAGAACCCACAGTAATGTCTGGATCTTTCAGGATACACAAACACACCCAGCATCCACGGTCCCTGGAACAAGAGGTAAGCTAGCCCCTAGAGAAGACCAAATTATATGAACCCACCTAACAAAATATCAGGGCAGAGAAGAAGCAGGTACAAATTATCAGGGCTTGTTGATAATACCTTCTTGTTGGTGTGGTATATCAATATAAACCCACACTTTTGGGGTGAACCAGAAACCCAGTAAGGTGGTCTTGATTGACTAGTTTCATTTCAATACATGTCTCTCCCTTACTGAGAGATGCCCAATTTTTTCCACTGGGACCCAAACCCACTTTAAGTGGCCCTGCAGAGTAATAACACAGAGAACAAGCAGACTACCTACTCCCATAAACTAAATTCTCCATGGTCCTATATTAGGCACTTATAGAAATTCTAAAAATTTAAATTGTCACTTATTATACCAATGCAAGAAGGTATGTGGAACATCTTAGTCTAGAGAAAGATCAGGTTCAGGTGGCATTTCTTCCTTTCCTTGCTTTCTTTTAGAAGTTGAAATAAGAATACAGAATTACTTGAACACACGAAGTGGTCAGCTTGTCAACACCATGATTTCTTATCAAGAAGAGAAAGCAATATTAAAAATCAGAAGACTTGATCTATAATCTTAAGCCATAATCTAGATCCAGCTCTGCCACTTACTAGCCAAGTGATCTTGGGCAAGTCACTTCACCTCTCTAGACCTCAGTTTAATCACCCATAAAATGATAATAAGAAAAATTGAGCCCTGTAACTACTGGGGTTGATAGGGGATCCAATAAAATAAAGCATGACAATACATTTCAGCAGGATGTAAAAATGCTTCACTCCTGTAGAAGAATATTAGTGGACCATTTTATATGCTGCCTTGCACTCATGCCAGGTTCATTTCAGTTTCTTGACAGGAAAGCACATAACAGGTACAGAAGAACCCAAGGGAAGGTTTGTAGTCATAACACAAGTGTAATGGTTAATTTTATGTGTCAACCTCACTGGCCACCAGGTGCCCAGATTAAATATTATTTCTGGGTGTGTCTATGAGAATGTTTCCGGGTGAAATTAGCTTTTGACTTGGTGGACTCAGTAAAGTAGATGGCCCTCTCCAGTGTGACGGGGCATCATCCAATCCACTGAGGGCCTCAATAGAACAAAAGGCAGAAGAAGAAAGAGGAGTTTGTTGCTTTTTTTCCTGCCTCACTGCTTAAGCTGGGACATCTCATCTCATCTTCTCCTTCTGCTGGACTGAGATTTACACCATTGGCTCCCCTGGTTCTCAGGCCTTCAAACTCAGACTGAATTACACAACCAACTTTCTCATAGGTGTCCCCTTTGCAGATGGTGGATCCTGGGACTTCTCAGCCTCCGTTAATCACATGAGTCAACTCCTCATAATAAATCTCTCTATCTATCTACACACACACACACACACACACACACATGCACACACATACACGTGTGTGTGTGTATCTTTGATTGTTGTTTCTCTGGAGAACCCTGACTAATACAATAGACAACACTCAACCCCTGGGTTATCTGTTCAAAATAGATGGAAGAAAAGCAGAACTGCACATCATTCCTTCTGACGTAGCTGGCCTTAGCTGGCAATTGTGTATCCACAGTCTCAACAACTCAGAGCAAGAAAGGCCTCCTCCCATTCCCCATTTCCTACCACACTAAAACCCAGGATTACACATCTAACTGAATGTTGTTCAAAGTTTTTCCAAAACGAACGATCAGTTTTACTCCTCTGAATTAGATCTCCCATGTTTCAAAAATTCTACAACTTTAAGTTTGGATGTGGAGCCAACAGCAGTCATATATCCAGTCTGAAATCTTCATGGAGCATTTCGTAAGTACTCAGAACAAATGTGACTCTTTTATCTAAGTCATACAACGCAGTATCTAGCTAGATTAGACCCTAATAAGAATCATCAGTTGAAAATAAAAAGAATTAAAAGGATGCTTCCTGTTCAGAGGTTGGCTTTCAAAATATGATATACTCTTGGTCAAGATATTTTAAGTGCTTTGTTTAAAATACTGACATACATGAAAATTTTAAATGACCCCCTATTCTCAAGTCTCTGTTGCATGCAATAACTTAATTTTTAAATATTTTAGTATGTAATATTCAATGTATACAAAGGACTACACGTGAAACATATATAAGCTATGAAGCATAATAATACAAAGGACATACACAAGCCCACTATCCAATTTAAGAACTAGAACCTGTTTTAGTAACAGGAGTAGAGAGAATAAAACTAATGATTCAGGGTCTTGCAATGCCTGAAAATCATTATTCCAAACATCAGAATGCAGGGCAAACTGTCAGTTAAGGGAAAATTATTTCTTCACACCCACTTTTCCAGGGATACATGAATTAAAAAAAAAAAAAAGCCAGATGAAGAAAAACTTAAGTCAAAGGAATGGCTCCCTAGTGGCAGCATTCAAACACTAGTGATGGACCAGTTGGTAAACTATCTTAGACAAGGAGCCCTCTTATATATAAGCAACAGCCAACTTCACCCATTAGGAAAACAAACAAAAACCTTGTAGGCAACACAATTATGAAATTCCATTATCTTCAAGTTTAAACATGAGGAGCCGAGACCCAAGCTAAAAACAGACAATTCAGTCAAGCACTGTATTTTAAAATCTTGATTTGTAAACTACTCTTCATAAGAGATGAATTAACACAGGGCCACCAGCTTCAGTAAGTTACAGAGAGATATTATATTGAGGCACAACCCTAACTCTGGTTCTCCTCATTGTCAGTCTCTCCTGCCCAATCTTGGGTAGCAAACATACTTAGGCCTTTTCTTAAAGTGAAATCTTCTAGATCATATGCATTGCTCTGAGTGGCTCTTCTACTCCTGTTTCAGCAGTTCTGACTTTCATATAAAGAAGACAACACTAAATTCCAATATGGCTTCTCAGCACATAGATCTTAGTGCAGTAGATCTAATGGACCAGTGGCAAAATTCAACCTGTATGACCTTCAACCTCCTCCTCAGAAACATGAGAGAACAGACAAGATAAATTCTAAAGTCCATTCTAATTCTAAAATTCTGAAACTGCCTTTGATTTTTTTTAACATCTTTATTAGAGTATAATTGCTTTACAATGGTGTGTCAGTTTCTGCTTTATAACAAAGTGAATCAGTTATACACATACATATGTCCCCACTGCCTTTGATTTTAACATTCAATCTATTTGTTAAAAGAAACTCATGATTCTTTTTTTTTTTCTTTTTTGGCTGCTTCCGGTCTTAGTTGTGGCATGCAGGATATTCATTGTCATGCGGGATCTTTTTGTTGTGTCACACAGGCTCTTCTGGACTCTTCCTTGCGGCACGCACTCTTCTCTCTAGTTGTGGCATGGCGCACGGGCTCCAGAGGGCATGGGTTCAGTAGTTGCGGCATGCAGGCTCTAAAGCGCACAGGCTTAGTTGTCCCATGGTATGTGGGATCTTAGTTCCCTGACCAGGGATCAAACCCGTGTCCCCTGCATTGGAAGGCGGACTCTTAACCACTGGACCACCAGTGAAGCCCCAAAATGCATGATTCTTTTGTGCTATCCCTGAAATCTTAGAGGAAAGCCTCTCACCTCTGCCTTCCAATGTATTCTAATTTAATCTTTCTCTTTCCTGACTTCCAAAGTGTTTTTGTGGATTCTCTTTGGGATTAGAAATGAATCTTCCTCCAACCTAAACCAATGCCTAAGACAAAAAGGAAGACTAGGGCAAAGAATCTAGCATCCTTATGATTAAGTTTTCCCCAGAAGAGAACCAAGTTTACCCTGATCCACTTGACAAATACACAGTCAAGCAGTACCTCTTCTGAAGCTTATCAGGGTGGTGAGACTTTTTTACTAAGCTCTGTATTAAAAATAACTAACTCTACTCTCAAGAGCCTTCCATTTTAAGTAAGTTTATTCTACTAAGAGAAGCTGTTTCTCGGGAGTCTATTCTTAGAATTGTCAAATCTTTTTCACAACGAATACCTCTAAACCTATTTTGAATATAACAAAACAGACTTTAAACACAATATACAGAATGGTTTGATTACAAAGAGGTTCTCATTAATTAGGTTTGGGATAGTGTGTTTAATTCCAATGAAAGTCAAATATCCCCTGCCTTCCTTATCATCTTCCTGTCCATCTCAATTAAGAAGTTCAGACATATTGCAGGGTGAGGGGTGTTCCCAGGGAGCCACTGCTATAGGTATGAGGGAAGAGAGATCCAGCTAACTACAAATATCTCTCACTCAAAGTTCTGATAGTTTTATATCTGATTGCTTCTCCCCAACCATTAAAATTTCAGTTCAGTTCACATAAAAGTTGAGCCACTCTTATTAATAATACTTAGAAAAAGAGGATGAATCCAGAATAAAGGTGCATTCCTTCTCAACCAGGTCCAGCATGGTGTCACATTCAGAAAAAGACATTAAATTTGAAATTCATAAAAAACAGAAAGGCAATCTAAATCACTAATCCAGTTTCTTGAAAAATGCCAAAGGGATCACTCTACATTATACTCAAGAGTATAAAGCCCTCTTCACACATCTATTTGTAATAAGTAGCCCTCAGTACAGCATGGCACTTGCACCACGCTCCTAATCTTACTCTTCAGCCCTCCCCCAAATAGTTCCTCAAAATTCAGCCCAAACTGGGTCTTCTCTCCCCATAATTCAGGGTTTTTCTGAGCAAAGCCTTTCTTTCAATATGAACTCGTTACACTTTCCAATATAAATCTGATGTAAATTGAGCCTTTCTTGGTTCCTTTCAGTCCCCAATTCTACCCATTATACTTTCAACCAAACCCCAGACCCATTGCTGCTACTGATAGCAAAAGACATGGGGGGAGAGGAAATATTCATAGTCAATGTTTTCAACCAGGTCATGAGGGAACTAACAGTGGCTGGTTACGGTCTATGAGCATTTAGCATTAACTCTCACCCCTTTCTATATACTTTCTTGTAAAGATGGGTCTTGAACATGAAAAAATTAGGTTCAAGATGCATATTAATTTATTCCAATGAGATACATTTGCAGGAGTTTGGGGAGTAAGGAGGAGGCCATCTTCCTGCTGCTATTACTACGGACCAAGAGGTTCAAAGGGATGTGAGCTTTTGTTGCCAGCCTCAGGATTCAGGATTCCAGATGGAGACAGGCAATTACAGCAGCAACAGAAACCACAGCTGGAGCAGTTTCCTGATCTTTGGATTCCAGCTACAGTCTAAACACTTGAAATCAATAGATAAGAGGTAGCTCTCTGACTTCTGCTCCTCTGGTCCTTCCAAGTTTCTAAATCCCTATATTAAATCCTTCCTGAAATATCCAGAGTGATTTCCAAGTTTGGCCCTGAACTGACAGATATTAAGGGGTGTAAAGAAAGAAGATAAAGCAAAAGGCAAGGAGAAAAGAGTAGAGATTCTTCTGTTGGCACCTTGGAGACAGACAGAGAAAATTGTGACAAAGTAAAGTTGGCATTATCCATTAGGAAAATGCAAATTGAAACCACAATAAGGTACCACTTCACACTCACTAGGATGGCTAGAATAAAATATTAGATAACAAGTACTGATAAAGCTATGGAGAATTTGAAATTTTCATACACTGCAGGTAGGAATGGAAAATAGTGCAGCCACTTTGGAAAACGGTTTGGCAGTTCCTCAACATGTTAAACATAGAGTTATCTTATGACTCAGCAATTCCACTCCTAGGTGTATACTCAACAGAAGTTAAAATATACATCTACACAAAAATGTTTATACAAATATTCAAAGAAATATTGTTAATTATAGTCAAGAGGTAGAAACAGAACAAAAATATATCAAGCAATAATTGGATAAATAAAATGTGTTGTATCTATACAATGGAATATTTTTCAGAAATAAACTAAATGAAGTGCTCATACATGCTACAAAATAGATGAACTTGAAAACACGATGCAAAGTAAAGAAAGTAGTCACAAGGACCACATATTGTGAGATTCAATTTATGTGAAATGCCCATAGTAGGCAAATCTATTGACACAGAAAGTAGATTAGTGGTTGCTTAGGGATGGGGACTCAAGGAATAATGAATAAGGGGTGCAGAATTTCTTTTGGGAGTAATAAAACTGTTCTAAAATTGTGGTGATGGATGCACAACTAAATATATACTGAATACTGAATATATACTAGTATACTGAATATACTAAAGACACTGAATTCCACACTCCATATGGGCATATTAAAAGGTAATATACAGCTCAAAAAAAGTTGTTGTTTAATAGATGCAAGGCAAATCTTGGGAAAGAAAAATGGAGCTGGAGGAATCAGGCTCCTGGACTTCAAACTACACTACAAAGCTACAGTAATCAAGACAGTATAGTGCTGGCACAAAAACAGAAACATAGATCAATGGAACAGGATAGAAAGTCCAGAGATAAACTCACGAACATATGGTCACCTTATCTTTGATAAAGGAGGCAAGAATATACAATGGAGAAAAGACAGTCCCTTCAGTAAGTGGTGCTGGGAAAACTGGACAGCTACATGTAAAAGAATGAAATTAGAACACTCTCTAACACCATACACAAAAATAAACTCAAAATGGATTAGAGACCTAAATGTAAGACCAGACACTATAAAACTATTAGAGGAAAACATAGGCAGAACACTCTATGACATAAATCACAGCAAGATCCTTTTTGACCTACCTCCTAGAGAAATGGAAATAAAACCAAAAATAAACAAATGGGACCTAATGAAACTTAAAAGCTTTTGCACAGCAAAGGAAACCATAAATAAGATGAAAAATAACCCTAAGAATGGGAGAAAATATTTGCAAATGAAGCAACTGACAAAGGATTAATCTCCAAAATTTATATGAACCTCAATGTCAAAAAAACAAACAACTCAATCCAAACATGAGCAGAAGACCTAAATAGACATTTCTCCAAAGAAGATATACAGATTGCCAACAAACACATGAAAGGATGTTCAACATCACTAATCATTAGAGAAATGCAAATCAAAACTACAGTGAGGTATCCCCTCACACCAGTCAGAATGGCCACCATCAAAACATCTACAAACAATAAATGCTGGAGAGGGTGTGGAGAAAAGGGAACCCTCTTGCACTGCTGGTGGGAATGTAAAGCAATACAGCCACTATGGAGAACAGTATGGAGGTTCCTTAAAAAACTAAAAATAGAACTACCATATGACCCAGCAATCCCACTACTGGGCATATACCCTGAGAAAACCATAATTCAAAAAGAGTCACGTACCACAATGTTCACTGCAGCTCTATTTACAATAGCCAGGACATGGAAGCAACCTAAGTGTCCATCGACAGATGAATGGATAAAGATGATGTGGCACATATATACAATGGAATATTACTCAGCCATAAAAAGAAACGAAATTGAGTTATTTCTAGTGAGGTGGATGGACCTAGAGTCTGTCATACAGAGTGAAGTAAGTCAGAAAGAGAAAAACAAATACCATATGCTAACACATATGTGGAATCTAAAAACAAACAAACAAAAAAAGGTTATGAAGAACCTAGGGGCAGAAAAGGAATAAAGACGTAGAGAATGGACTTGAGGACACGGGGAGGGGGAAATGTAAGCTGGGACAAAGTGAGAGAGTGACATGGACATATATACACTACCAAATGTAAAATAGATAGCTAGTGGGAAGCAGCCGCACAGCACAGGGAGATCAGCTCGGTGCTTTGTGTCCCTGTAGAGTGGTGGGACAGAGAGGGTGGGAGGGAGGGAGACACAAGAGGGAGGGGATATGGGGTGTATGTATATGTATAGCTGATTCACTTTGTTATAAAGCAGAAACTAACACAACATTGTAAAGCAATTATACTCCAATAGAGATGTTAAGAAAAAAAGATGCAAGGCACAATGAGGAAAATATTAAAAATAAAAAGTGAAGTTGGACCATGTGTAAGGGGGGAAGGCATTAAGGCACAGGTGCAGGAGTGTAGAGATAATTCCTAGTGCTCTGACAAATTCTTCTAATGTTCTTACAGAAAGATTTTCAGGAAGAGTTTAAACTCAGGAACCCTGCACACTAGGGAATATCTACTCATCTGAGGTGATAAAGTATTTTCTATGTCAATTATCTAAGTAATTTTGCATCTCAAAAACTATGATAGCAGTCATAGCAAGACTTAGACATTAAATGACAAAGACATTAAATATTTGAATGGAATATCTGGTACACAAAGGCAAATTTACTATGAAACTAATGAAGCTTAACCTTCATTCCTCCTCACTTGCCTGGGCCCCTTCTAAGGCCCTGGGAAGAGCCTTGGCAATGAATTCACAAGATCACGTGTTCTTATAAAATTTGCAAAAGTAAGGTATTTTTAAAAATTGATCACGACTGGTGTTCTTTCCATTTAGACTTCCCTTCCATCACTCTTCTTCTTATTTGGGGTGGCACTGGAGTTGCTGCCAACATTTTGGGGATCTGGATATGGGAAAGTTGAGGAGAGATATGTTTAGTTTGGTATCAGGTATATATTTATGTGGTTCACAGTCAACTTCACGCATCTCTTTTCCACCGTCTACATACTTCCAGTGCCAGGTGCTGTAGGCCATATTCATACTGTCACACCACCTCCAGCTCTCCCAACTGTGTGTCCCCTTTCCCCCTCAAACCTCACCTTAAACAAAGCATGCTAGAGGAAGGATTGATGTATCTTATTCTCTCTAAAGAAAGCTAGATTATAAAATTGTGATGTAAAATGTAAGGAAAAGTATGCAGCCAAAATGCCTCATGCAGTTTATTAATAAAAATATTATGTTATTTTCTGAATTTTGTGAAGTTTGTAGTATTGGCCAGCTTTCCTTTAATGTGTTGTATGTTTTGATTTATCTCATTCTAAGTCAGCACTTATATCTAATCAGTACCTAACAGTGTATTTTTAAGCTTGTATTCTTTTTCTTAAAAAGGGTCTCCCACACTGTATAATCTTCAGGCGCCACAGAACCTGAATCCATCCCTGGAGAAATATTCCTTTCCTCTTTGAATCCATCTTGTGTAAAGAGAGTAAAACAAACATACATGAATCTCAGTGAAAAGGCTGGACCTACCAAAGTTGAAGAGATGTGAATGGCAATCATTTACACTGTGTCCCTTAATATTAAGTGGGTATAAAATGTCACTGGCCTTGTCATTATTTTGAGTAGGAACTTGCTTGTCTTAATTTGGTGAATGGAAAAACCATTCCAAAGAGCCTTCACAGATTTACTTAGAACCTGGCCCCCATTTCAATTTTTTTTCGTAACATCTTTTCCTCAACCACAGATTCTTCTGCCATATAATTTTCAAGAACATGACTCTCACAGTTGGGCAGCAGATGCTATATACATTTGTGATAAAATCAATCATGTGTCTGAATAATGTATGTAAAATTATTCTCAAATTTTTAACCTGAAATCCCAATAGTATCACCTGCAAAAGATTATTCATATGAATAAAGAGATTTAATGAAGTTGTTAAATATAGAATAAACATAAGAAAATACAATTAAAAATTGATTGATTGATTGATTTGGATCCCTACCTCAAAAAAAAGTTCAAATTAACTTAAAATATAACAATGTCAAAATAAAACCCTAAAACGGTTACCTAAAAACACACATAAGACTGTCTAAATGCTCTAAATTTCATGTCAAAACTAGAAATCAGAAACAAAAATAATGAGTAATTTGACTACATAAAACTTTTAAAAGTTCTACATAACCAAAATAAAAACCATAAAACAAGATTAAAAGCAAAGTATAAACTGGGGGAAATACTTGCAAAAAGTTAATCTCCTTAAGCTCTAAAAAATACCAAGACTTAAAAGTACAAGACTAATGCCTCAAAAATATATGAGTAGAGGATATGAATAGGAAATTGACAGAATGGAAAATCCCAGGATACAGGAAAAATATTAATTCAAATTAAAGAAACCATGACATACCACTTTTTGCCCACTAAATTGTTAAATTTTTTTCCCTGTGGGCTAATAATACTCAGCTTTAGGGAAGAAGGGGAGAAAGAGACATGTTACCACTTTTATAGAGAGCAATTTCACTATACATGTCAAAAGTTTTTAAATGTTAATGCATTTTTACCCAGCAATTTCATTCCTAAGAAAGAGTTCTAAGGAAATATTGTTTATAAAATTTTAAACTTTCAGAGAGCCTGAAAACCCATCAATCAGCAATTAGTTAAATAAACTATTAGTTAAATAAACAAACTATGGTCCTTATAACAGAATACAATGTATCTATTAAGAAAAATATTATAAAAAATATTTATGTCATAAAACATAGACATATTATATTGCTAAGTAGAAAAAAGGTATATTATAAAAATATATGCAAAATACAATTCTTATAATTAGAGAAAAAGCAAGGTAATGGTAGTAGTAATAGCTGACATAAATACTCATTATGTGTTTCGCATTGTTATAAGCCCACTGCATGTATTATCTCATTTAAATTTCACAACAATCGTATGAAGTAGTCACTATTACTATCTTTAACTTATAGTGGAGAAAATGAGGCATCAAGAAAACAAATAATTTGCCCAAGGTGAAATCAGGATTTGGACCCAGGTAATCAGACTCCTGCTCCTGTAGTCTTAACCACAATGCTAATTTCTGAGTTATATGATTATTAGATTAGAGGAATAGAGTAGATTAACTGTCATGTTTTAGTAAGAAATTCTCCCAAAATATCAATAACATCTACATCTAGGAAATAGGATTATGGGTGATATTTATTTTCTTATTTTTATTATCTGTATTTTCTAAATTTTCAACAAGAAATGTAAACTGCCACAAAGAGAAAGCAGAGATATTAGTTCTTATAACCTATTCTTTCTGCTCCTTTCCTATCAGTAGGTAAAAAATAATTGTTCTAAATATCACTATTTCCACCTGTATATCAAGAGAAAGACCACCCACAGAACCAAAATATTTTAAAGTATTTGCTACCTAATCTTAAAGGCAAGGAAGTCCACCATTCTGGATTTCAGGGTTCTCTTTCATGATGGAAAAGGGAGGGTGAACATGGCGGGGAGGGAGAAGTGAGTGTGAGGGACAAGGTTTTAAGCTGTCACAAACTAGTAAAAACTTTGTCTCCTACAGAAGCTGTTTTATTTATTCATTCATTCCAAAACTTAAATTCAGAAGTTTAGTAATTATATTAAAATCAAAATGGATCAAAGGGCCAGATGTTGCAGGCAGGATGACTAATCAAACAGAGCCTGGGTAATGTGCTCTACGCCTTGCTCAATGGGAAGTAATTACTCTAACATTAGCTTTACAGTGTTTAAACAACCATTTCATTATATTTTTTCTGCACTGATTAAATTTTCTCGGCACTTCTAATGCATCATTACATCTGCCTTGCATTTAGATAATGCACAGCATTGCTACCCATTAAAAAGTCCCTATTCTCTTTCATCACCTTAATAAATCTAATTTGGCTTTATTTGCATAAAGTTTGATAAAGAGTGGTTAGCTCTCTTACAAATAGCATATCTTGGATGAAAATATCTCTTCTATAACTTGGCTAAAACAGCTCTTCACAGATTTATAAGTGAACCCCCCTAGCAATAGCCACCTAAAAGTGAGGGGGGTAAAGGAAAACTTATAGCACAACTGCCGCTGTAGAATTACTGTCTGGGCCTTCCAAGACTGCTGAGGGGGTGGATATGATAACCATGGGACCATCTAAGGCACTTTGCTTCTTATTCCTAAATATATAGCCTAAGGAATTATAATAGAGGACAAGAACATCAAGAATAAAAGCTCACATTTTTAGCCTTCTACTTCAATATTCACATTTACCCTCAACACATAGAGACTCAGGACATTTTAGCCCTTGCCCAAGTAAATGAACTGTAAAGTAATCTCTGGAAGATATTAGCTAAGATGAGAAGCTCTGCCAAGGTATCAGATATGCCAGGCAATTACTTACAGAAACTCAAACTATGCCAAGTCCTCAGGGGATCTTTTTTAAGCACTGCAAATAAATGGATTGTGTTGGTGAGTAGTAGGTGATGACATTGATTCTGCCCTTTGAACTTAGGGTTTTGATAACAGAAACTCAAAACCGTGAAACAAGTGCCCTTGGAAATCTGAAATAGAGAGCACGAGGTCCTAAAAGGAAAGAGAATATCCACTGAAATCAATATGCCATATACTACCTTTGCACTAGAGAAGATGATACTGGGAGTGGAGTGGAAAGAGCAACCCCTCATTTAATTCTTGTGACAGAATCAAGCACTGCAAAAACAGACTCCACCAAGGTTTGGACTCTCCCTTCTGAGTCAGTGACTCACTGTCCAATTCTATGTTGCTATTCATTCATCCTAACATAAGCCATTGGTTTTCACTTTCACAATGGGAAAATTACTGTGTACTGTAGAATTTACTAGATCCAAGTTCAAAGTCCTGTATTTCAAAACCCTGGACCTTCCCTACCTACACATCCCTCTCCCTTCCGTTCTCCCCTCTCTCTTATTTCCCCTAGTTCTTGAGCATCCTCATGGGCCTACAGCTCACTTCAGAGTCCCACTCTGCCTGCTCCACTTCATCCCATTCTCACAGAACAATGTACAAATCCTAACATAATGACAGAAATTACAAAGTTTTTACTCAGTTTTGTGTGACTTAACCTCTACTAGGCTGATGGCCAGTGATGAGCAAGGGAGTCAGAGACAGGCTGCATATTCTTAAACAACAAAAGCTGTTATATAGAGAGAAATTTGACTCTGAAACTAGCCACCTAAATAACTAATGATGAAATCTTTAAGGTATGAGAAGCCTAGGAATTATGAGAGTAATATGATCATTTTTCCTTTTCTCCAGGTGAGAAGAGCTATCCTACCTGATTGCTGATTACTCCTCCAGCCCTAAGACTCCTATCTCTCTGGGATGTGTGATTATGGGCTCTGATTTCACATGAGTTATTTTCTTATCTCTCTTCTCCCTTCCAGAATGGCCATCTTTTGTTAAAAAGAGAGAGAAAACAAAAAACAAAAAAGGGTTTTTTTGCTTCAGTCTATTGCAGTAGTAATTACTTTTATTCTCACTCAAATTATCCAATGGGCAAAACACTCCTTTCAACATAATTGATCTCATTATCTGTGAAAAGGAAAGATATAGGATTGATCAGAACACCCAGAGGTGGGATTGACTGATGGTTAGATGAATGTCAGCTCCCTTTAAGATAGGCTGGCCCTCCTACAGCTCTTAGGCTCTGAAGCCATTCACTATCTGAACCACTTTTGCCTTGGATGTAGCCATTTTCAGACATATTTCCAGAGAGGTAATGACAACTATATCCTTTCACCTTGAGTTTTACTTTACTCTTTTAATTCTGAGTTCTACTGCAGAGGATGCAAAAAGAAATGGTGAAAAAAGAAACGGTGACTATCTTCAAGAAGATTACAATTAAGAATATTAATTCAACTTTAATTTCTATAATATGTGAATATTTTGACTGAATCACAGTTAAAATTTTGTTGGGCTGGCATTTTGCCTTAGGCAATGTAATTTCAAAGTCTTCAGTATGCTCCAGTCCAGTGGTTCACGAAGTGTGGTTCCATGACCTGCAGCATTATGTCACTTGAGAAGTTATCAAATTCTCTGGCTCCATCTAGGCCTACAGAAAAAAAAGGTCTGGAGATGGGTCCAGCAATCTGTGATTTAACAGCCCCAGAAAATTCTGATGCAGGTCAAAATCTGAGAACTTCTAATTTAGACTAACAAGTCTCCCAACTGTTACTACTCTTCAGAAGTTTCTTTACAGGTGATTGATTATTGAGGGACACTGAAAGAGATACCTAGTCACATTCATTGATTAGCACAGAATCTATGAGCTCATGAAAGAGAGTGAGAACACAGTTCCCAGTTGGGTTTCAGGCCAATAGAGGGTAATGGGCTCCTCAAAGAATACCACCAGAAAGAATAGGTCCAGCAGCGTGGGTCAGACTGAAGAGGAGGCCTGAATATTAGGGGAACCTATGGCTCCTGTTACAGTCTACAAATCTTTAAGGTCTTTTGGGACCCTATGGCTCTATGAGGACAGAAACAGAGGGGGCTAATTGATTGGTCAGAGAGAGAACACCAGGGATCAGTGGACCTCGAGGAGGTCAGCAGTGGCACAGGTAGCAGCAAGGTTAGCCACCATGAACCACCAAGTAACTGACAGCAGACCACAAAACAGAGAGACACAATTTTGAGAAGCTCTATTTCCAGAGGACGTATAAAAAGAGAATCTGGGGGAAAGGATGCAGAAAAAAGACAGAACTTCCTGTTATCCAAGTCTCTGGGGGCTAAGCACATTGGTTTCTACAGTTTTCCTGCACATAAGGTGCCATTCTTCTGACGGCAGGTGAAGCCAAGGAACGTAAGAGGTATATATTAGTGTACATGTATGCAGTGTATTCAGGAGCAGAAAAAATTCAGGGTTTCCCTTCCTCCATTCTCTGACAAAGACCTACGTTATCTCCCCAAGGCAGAATGGCTTTGAAAGGCATAGAACAGACCACACAGATGTCCTCACTCATTTATTATAGCTTCCTCAGGGCCACCACCGCCATAGGGACTACCAGGAAATTTGTCCCATGGAGGGGGCTCTCACCCTCTCCCAAGCCACCACGTCACCTGACCTACAGGATGATCACTGTCCAGACTCGCAATGCTTTCTATTCAAATCACCTTCTAGGTTGACCAACCTCACCTCTCTTCTTATATGTCCTCATTTCCTGTCTATTCCCAAACACATAAACTCTCAACTGTACCCTACGACATTCATGGTCACTTATGAACAAATTCTGTTTATCCTCAGCTCCGATTGCAACTTGACTATGCCTCAAAGAGACTGCTTCCCCTGAGGCCTTCTCAAATGACGGCTATGTTTTCTCCCACAGCCCCTGAACCCCTGAGTTGAAGATTTTTGACCCCGACCTACCTACCACTGCCAAGACATTGCCTGTCTTCCTCCTCTCGTCTGCTCTTCTGAAGCCCACAACACACTGCTGTGTCACCAGCCACTTGCTGATGTCATCTGTTGACCGTGAAGTCACTTTCCTTCATTTGGGAAAGACTGACATCTGGAGAGATGTATTTCTCTCTAACAATACTTTCTACATTCTTGCTGATCTCAGTGTCCATGTATGCCTGGTTTCCTATATCTTAGCCTCTCATTTGCTGAACTTCCTTTCCTCATAATATCTCTTCCACATCGTATCCACTCACTCCAGACCTTGCTGTCACACCACATCCAAAATCTTGAGTGCCCACTTTCTCTAACTATTATCTCCTGTCCTTCCAGATGATGTATTCATGTGCTCAATTCCAATCATTCTTCCTCCCTGCAGGGACTTCCAGTCCACTGAGCTCTCTCAGTGTTCGCACACTTCCATGTTCTCACTTTCCTCCAACCCAGCTTAGATTCCATGGTCTAGGAACTCTAATAACTTCCTTGAAAATACTCTTAGCTCCTTTGCCCCCCTTCCTGGCATCATATGTATCTGGCAAACAAACTTTGGAAAATTCCAACTCTCTACATACAATATGACTATGTCTACACAGCTAAATAGTTTAGGAGAAAATCACCCATGACATATGACATATCTCCCTTTAAATATTATGTCCACAATTCTCAAATGTGCCCTCAGTATTAACCAGCAATTCTGTCACACTTACCAAGTAAATCTGCCTTCCTACTATCTGAGTTAATCATTGCACAACTTCTCCTCTCTTCTGCAATAAACTTCTCATTCTTCAGCGAGACCAAATAAATGCAATCAGATAAGAGCAACCTATCTTCCCCAACCAAATCATTAGTAGGTTTGCACCAGTACTCATCTGCACAGTACTCATAAGCACAGTAGCCTTAACCCTGTCTAAGATGCCCCCATCCTGTGTAAAGTCAACCCCTCTATGTCTGTATGGATTCCATTCCCCCCTCCTACTCAACAATTTTAATCACTCTCCCGCCTTCAAAAAAAAAAGTATTTTATTACTCTTTCTGGCATTATTTCCATGAGTAGATAAGTTTGCCATATTATTTCCCAGCTCAACAAATAATCCCTTGACCCACATCTGCCTCCAAGCTCTGCCCATTTCTCCCCTCCCTTCACAGAAAAGCTTTCTACGTCTCTCATCTAACTACTATGATCAAGTTTTTGCCCACCACTTCATAGAAAGGGCATCTATCAAAATCACCATGAACCTCTATTTTCTGCCCTCATTTTAGTCAATATATGGGAAGTTTCTGCAGCAACTGAATGCTCCCTAGATGAGAGGATACTGTAGTATTTAGTCATGGACCTTCCTCTCTTCTCTGTCCACTCTCTCCCTAGGTGATCCAATCTCAGGATGTCTCCTGCTGCATCATTTGGTTGTATGTATAGATGCAGTGAGTCAGGACTGGGAGGATACTAGGGAAATACCATAATGTGTTCATTTATAAACTTATTGTGAATGTCTCCTTCTCTTCAGTCAAATTATACCAGGATATTATCTGAGTCCCATAATAGATTGAGCATCATGTCGCCAACAAAATCTCCTAAAAGTCATCCAGCCAAGACATCTCTAGTCTTTCCTATACTTTTATGTTATTTCAGAATCCTAATAGATAGATCATGACAACTTAAAAAGGAAGACAGTATTATCACTCTCTAGAATCATTCTTCACATCTTAATATTGGGGATACCCTTTATACAAGGTTCAAATAAGTATTCAACAAAAAAAAGCTCAAATTAAAATTTTACACATATAGGTACTCAAATAAATGGTCATCCTTTGCCTCTTCAGAATGTGAATTTGAAAGAGAAAAATATTTCTAGTTAAGGTAGTCAGAAAAAGCTTAAAGAAAGCTAGCATTAAGTTGGATTTTGAATTCTGGATAGAATTACAAAAAGAAATTATAACAAATACATGAGGAAGGAGAAGAACAAAGTGAATATGGAGAGAGGTAAGTACATCAGACTGGCTGAGGCATAGAGTTGGAGCTCAGTCTCATTTGGGAATGATATATAATGCCAGGGTTTGCTGTCATCAGTCCTCATAGAACCTGGAGTCCAACATCAGGAAGAACCTACTACCTGCTGGAAGGACCCCATGATACCAACCTGCTTCTCTGTCCTCAGCCTGTTGCTTGTGACCATGATACCATGCCTGCTATTCAGCCTATGTGTCCTGACTTCCTCTTCTTGCCTGCTTCCAGGGTCTTTCCAGATCACTCACCCTGTTTAAGTGCTCTCCCATGCTCTAATCCCAGCCCTTGGAGCAGCCCTGGCCTATCAACAACCAAACTCATACCATTGCCTCTTTGGAAAGTGAATCCCCAAAAGAAAACTATCTCTGATCCAACATCACAGAAACCAATAGGGAAGCAAGCACAATGGCCCATGTTTAAGGGAGAAACTGTCTGATCTATATTGTAAGGACAGGAGTGATGGTATGTACATATGTAGAAAAAGACTAAGAATTAAAAAATTAATTGATTTGATTGAATATAGCTCCACAAATGAGAGTGAGTCTCCAAGAGTAGAAAAAGGGCAACAGAAATAGGAAAAGGAGAAGAAGGCAGAGAATGAAAATGAACTCAGCTCTGTGACACTTTGCTTGTTTCACCAGACCCAGAAATATGCAGTGAATATTTGTTGACAGACTAAATAAAACAGCTATTTTTTTTTCTTTTTTTTTTTGGTGATTTAATTTCTACTTCTTTACCTTCTCCTATATACATGTAAAAACGCCCAAGCCTGGCTATTACCTTGTGTTAATTCTCATTGCATTTTTAAAATTTAGGCTATGTAACACACTTTCAGAAAGTCGGCAGGGTGTAAACGACCTATCTCATCATTTCGTGTCACATTCCCTATGAGATTATGAAGTACTATGTGCTGTATGAACCATGGCACATTTTGGTCATCACTGTGTTCTCAATTTCAATTAAGGCTGAGAACGTCTGATGAATAGATGGGGGTGGCCAGGGCAGGGGAGGGAAGGGTCAGACAGGCTGATGGTCACATGAGCAGCCTGGCATATACTTTTTTGTTTTTTTAATTTTATTTTATTTACTTATTATAGAGCAGGCTCTTATTAGTCATCCATTTTATACACATCAGTGTATACATGTCAATCCCAATCTCCCAATTTATCACACCACCACCCTCACCCCCTGTCTCTTGGCCCCCTTGGTGTCCATACATTTTTTCTCTACATCTGTGGCTCAATTTCTGCCCTGCAAACTGGTATTCTGTACCATTTTTCTAGGTTCCACATATATGTGTTAATATACGATATTTGTTTTTCTCTTTCTTATTTCGCTCTGTATGACAGTCTCTAGATCCATCCGTGTCTCAACAAATGACCCACTTTAGTTCGTTTTTATGGCTGAGTAATATTCCATTGTATATATGCACAACATCTTCTTTATCTATTCTTCTGTCGATGGGCATTTAGGTTGTTTCCATGACCTGGCCATTGTACATAGTGCTGCAATGAACATTGGGGTGCATGTGTTTTTCTGAATTATGGTTTTCTCTGGGTATATGCCCAGCAGTGGGATTGTTGGGTCATATGGTAATTCTATTTTTAGTTTTTTAAGGAACCTCCATACGGTTCTCCACAGTGGCTGTATCAGTTTACATTCCCACCAACATTGCCAGAGGGTTCCCTTTTCTACACACCCTCTCCAGCATTTGTTGTTAGTAGATTTTCTGATGGTGCCCATTCTAACTGGTGTGAGGTGATACCTCATTGTAGTTTTGATTTGCTTTTCTCTAATAATTAGTGATGTCATGGAGCGTTTCATGTGCTTCTTGGCCATCTGTATGTCTTCTTTGGAGAAATGTCTATTTAGGCCTTCTGCCCATTTTTGGATTGGGTTGTTTGTTTTTTTAATATTGAGCTGCAGGAACTGTTTATATATTTTGGAGATTAATCCTTTGTCCATTGATTCTTTGGCAAATATTTTCTCCCATTCTGAAGGTTGTCTTTTCGTCTTGTTTATGGTTTCCTTTGCTGTGCAAAAGCTTTGAGGTTTCATTAGGTCCCATTTGTTTATTTTTGTTTCTATTTCCATTACTCTAGGAGGTGCATCAAAAAAGATCTTGCTATGATTTATGTCAAAGAGTGTTTTTCCTATGTTTTCCTCTAAGAGTTGTATAGTGTCCAGTCCTACATTTGCGTCTCTAATCCATTTTGTTTATTTTTGTGTATGGTGTTAGGGAGTGTTCTAATTTCATTCTTTTACATGTAGCTGTCCAGTTTTCCCAGCACCACTTATTTAAGAGACTGCCTTTTCTCCATTGTATATCCTTGCCTCCTTTGTCATAGATTAGTTGACCATAGGTGCATGGGCTTAACTCTGCGCTTTCTACCTTGTTCCATTCATCTATATTTCTGTTTTTGTGCCAGTACCATATTGTCTTGATTACTGTAGCTTTGTAGTATACTCTGAAGACAGGGAATCTGATTCTTCCAGCTCTGTTATTTTCCCTCAAGACTGCTTTGTCTATTCGGGGTCTTTTGTGTTCCACACAAATTTTAAGATTTTTTGTTATACTTCCTTAAGAAATGCCATTGGTAATTTGATAGGGATTGCATTGAATCTATAGATTGTTTTGGGTGGTATAGTCATTTTCACAATATTGATTCTTCCAATCCAAGAACATGGTATATCTCTCCATCTGTTCGTATCATCTTTAACTTCTTTCATCAGTGTCTTATAGTTTTCTGCATACAGGTCTTTTGTCTCCCTAGGTAGGTTTATTCCTAGGTATTTTATTCTTTTTGTTGCAATGGTAAATGGGAGTGTTTCCTTAATTTCTCTTTCAGATTTTTCATCATTAGTGTATAGGAATGCAAGAGATTTCTGTGCATTAATTTTGTATCCTGCAACTTTACCAAAATCCTTGATTAGCTCTAGTAGTTTTCTGGTGGCATCTTTAGGATTCTCTAGGTATAGTATCATGTCATTTGCAAACAGTGACAGTTTTACTTCTTCTTTTCCAATTTGTATTCCTTTTATTTGTTTTTCTTCTCTGATTGCCATGGCTAGGACTCCAAAACTATGTTGAATAATAGCGGTGAAAGTGGACGTCCTTGTCTTGTTCCTGAACTTAGAGGAAATGCTTTCAGTTTTTCACCATTGAGAATGATGTCTGCTGTGGGTTTGCTGTATATGGCCTTTACTATGTTGAGGTAGGTTCCCTCTATGCCCACTTTCTAGAGTGTTTTTATCATAAATGGGTGTTGATTTTGTCAAAAGCATTTTCTGCATCTATTGAGATGATCATATGGTTTTTATTCTTCAATTTGTTAATATGGTGTATCACACTGATTGATTTGCATATATTGAAGAATCCTTGCATCACTGGGATAAATCCCACTTGATCATGGTGTATGACCCTTTTAATGTATTGTTGGACTCTCTTTGCTAGAATTTTGTTGAGGATTTTTGCATCTATATTCATCAGTGATACTGGTGTGTAATTTTCTATTTTTGCAGTATCTTTGTCTGGTTTTGGTATCAGGGTGACGGTGGCCTCACAGAATGAGTTTTGGAGTGTTCCTTCCTCTGAAATGTTTCGGAAGAGTTTGAGAAGGATGTGTGTTACCTCTTCTCTAAATGTTTGAGAGAATTCGCTTGTGAAGCCATCTGGTCCTGGACTTTTGTTTGTTGGAAGATTTTTTTTTTTTTTTTGCTGTACGTGGGCCTTTCACTGTTGTGGTCTCTCCCGTTGCGGAACACAGGCTCTGGACGTGCAGGCTTAGCGGCCATGACTCATGGGCCCAGCCGCTCCGCGGCATGTGGGATCTTCCCAGACCAGGACACGAACCTGTGTCCCCTGCATCGGCAGGCGGACTCTCAACCACTGCACCACCAGGGAAACCCGGAAGATTTTTAATCACAGTTTCAATTTCATTACTTGTAATTGGTCTGTTCATATTCTGTATTTCTTCCTGGTTCAGTCTTGGAAGGTCATATCTTTCTAAGAATTTGTCCATTTCTTCCAGGTTGTCCATTTAATTGGCAAAGATTTGCTTGTAGTAGGCTCTTAGGATGCTTTGTATTTCTGTGGTGTCTGTTGTAACTTCTCCGTTTTCATTTCTAATTTTATTGTTTTGAGTCCTCTCCCACGTTTTCTTGATGAGTCTGACTAATGGTTTATCAATTTTGTTTATCTTCTCAAAGAACCCCCTTTTAGTTTTATTGATCTTTGCTATTGTTTTCCTTGTCTCTATTTCATTTATTTCTGCTCTGATCTTTATGATTTCTTCCTTCTGCTCACTTTGGGTTTTGTTTGTTCTTCTTTCTCTAGTTCCTTTAGGTGTAAGGTTAGATGGCTTATTTGAGATTTTTCTTGTTTCTTGAGGTAGGCTTGTATTGCTATAAACTTCCCTTTTAGAACTGCTTTTGCTGCATCCCATAGGTTTTGGATTGTCGCGTTTTCATTGTCATTTGTCTCCAGGTATTTTCTTATTTCCTCTTTGATTTCTTCAGTTATCTCTTTGTTATTTAGGAATGTATTGTTTAGCCTCCATGTATTTGTGTTTTTTATGTTTTACTCCCTGTAATTGATTTCTAATCTCATAGTGTTGTGGTCGGAAAAGATGCTTGATATGATTTCAATTTTCTTAAATTTACTGAGGCTTGATTTGTGACCCAAGATGTGATCTATCCTGGAGAATGTTCCATGTGCACTTGAGAAGAAAGTGTAATCTGCTATTTGGGTATGGAATGTCCTGTAAATATCAATTAATCTATCTGGTCTATTGTGTCATTTAAAGCTTGTGTTTCCTTATTAATTTTCAGTTTGGATGAACTGCCCATTGATGTAAGTGAGGTGCTAAAGTCCCCCACTATTATTGTGTTACTGTCGATTTCCTCTTTTATAGCTGTTAGCAGTTGCTTTATGTATTGAGGTTCTCCTATGTTCGGTGCATATGTATTTATAATTGTTATATCTCCTTCTTGGATTGATCCCTTGATCATTATGTAGTGTCCTTCCTTCTCTCTTATAACATTCTTTATTTTAAAGTCTTTTTTTATCTGATATGAGTATTGCTACTCCAGCTTTCTTTTGATTTCCATTTGCATGGAATATCTTTTTCCATTCCCTCACATTCAGTCTGTATGTGTCCCTAGGTCTGCGTGGGTCTTTTGTAGATAGCATATATATGGGTCTTGTTTTTGTATCCATTCAGCAAGCCTGTGTCTTTTGGCTGGAGCATTCAATCCATTCACGTTTTAGGTAACTATCGATATGTATGTTCCTATGACCATTTTCTTAATTGTTTTGGGTTTGTTTTTGTAGACCCTTTTCTTCTCTTGTGTTTCCCACTTAGAGAAGTTCCTTTAGCATTTGTTGTAGAGCTTGTTTGCTGGTGCTGAATTCTCTTAGCTTTTGCTTGTCTGTAAAGCTTTTGATTTCTCCATTGAATCTGAAAGAGATCCTTGCTAGGTAGAGTAATCTTGGTTGTACATTCTTCCCTTTCATCACTTTAAGTATATCATGCCACTCCCTTCTGGCTTGTAGTGTTTCTGCTGAGAAATCAACTGTTAACAATATGGGAGGTCCCTTGTATGTTATTTGTCGTTTTTCCCTTGCTGTTTTCAATTATTTTTCTTTGTCTTTAATTTTTGCCAGTTTGATTACTATGTGTCTTGGCGTGTTTCTCCTTAGGTTTATCCTGTATGGGACTCTCTGTGCTTCCTGGACTTGTGTGGCTATTTCCTTTCCTATGTTAGGGAAATTTTCAACTATTATCTCTTCAAATATTTTCTCAGGTCCTTTCTCTCTCTCTTCTCCTTCTGGGACCCCTATAATGCAAATGTTGTTGCATTTAATGTTGTCCTAGAGGTCTCTTAGGCTGCCTGCATTTCCTTCATTCTTTTTTCTTTATTCTGTTCCACAGAAGTGAATTCCACCATTCTGTCTTCCAGGTCACTTATCCATTCTTCTGCCTCAGTTATTCTGATATTGATTCCTTCTAGTGTATTTTTCATTTCAGTTATTATATTGTTCATCTCTGTTTGTTTGTTCTTTAATTCTTCTAGGTCGATGTTAAACATTTCTTGCATCTTCTAGATCTTTGCCTCCATTCTTTTTCCAAGGTCCTGGATCATCTTCACTATCATTATTGTGAATTCTTTTTCTGGAAGGTTGCCTATCTCCACTTCATTTAGTTGTTTTTCTGGGGTTTTATCTTGTTCCTTCATCTGGTACATAGCCCTCTGCCTTTTCATCTTGTCTATCTCTCTGTGAGTGTGGTTTTTGTTCCACAGGCTGTGGGATTGTAGTTCTTCTTGCTTCTGCTGTCTGCCCTCTGGTGGATGAGGCTATCTACGAGGCTTGTGCAAGTTTCCTAAATAAAACAGCTTTGAGCTCTGACTAGATGAAGTTTTGGATATTTGCATTACAGTATGCCATAATCTCCTGAGTGAATTGTTTATATTTTTAATTTGAACTTTAAACATGCAGCTGTCATTTTAGTAAACCAAATCAGACAAACAACAAGAACTATTTGCTACCTGGCCTTTGTTCTAATTTTGATTCTTTTAGAAATGCACAAGAAGATTCCTTTCATTGTAGTAGGAATGTCAATGAATGTAATTGACTTCACCTGGAATACAGAGACAGTCCTACAAAGCTAGAAATATATATAAACCACTAAGCCTAGAAAAACATTCACTTATCAGTATTGAAGGGGTTTCTGAACTGCAGTGTTTCTTTTCTCAGAATAAGAGCATTTGGTCTCTCCAGCCTCAATTGGTAAGTTTAAGCTAGAATCCAGAAACATTACCACAAGAAATCCTTAGGTTTTGCCAACTATGATTAAATGTAGTTTTTATGGTGGTAGTGCTTGGTTTTTTGTATGTTTGTACAGCTTTTTAAACTGTAGCTCAAGTAGTAAGCTTTATTTGAAGTGGTAAGAAACCCAAAATATCTTATTAAGGATTAAATTTTTTCAAGCCACTTGGATCCTACTAAAAAGAAAGGAAGGAAAGAAGGAAGGAAGGAGGAAAGAGAGGGAGGAAGGGAAGGAAGGGTCCATTAGACTGATGTGGCTTTAATGTCCTGGCAGCCCACATAAGCAAATCAAAATCTAAGCCTGCAAACGACTCAAGGTTGTGAAATCAAAACTCAAAGGACAACCAATCACAAACAGCCAAGTAGGCTTTGAGCTCTAGCCAACCAAATAATTTTCTTTCTTTGCTTCCCACTTTCTCTACACGAGTGTTTCCCCTGGCTCCAGAGCACTTCTAACAACTTCTGGTTTGGTGCTGCCCAATTCCAAAAAATTTTTGCTCAAATAGACACTTAAAATTTTTAACATGATTCAGTTTATCTTTTGAAGGAAGGAAGGAAAAAAAGAAGGAAGGGAGGAAGGGGGGAGGAAAGAAAGAAAACTTCATAGTGCATTGACTATACTTTAAAGTGTTTTCCATCCATGTTTATTTCCCTGATGATTTTCCTCCCTTTCCTATTTGTCTCATGTATTCCTAAAACTCTGAAACAATCTCCTCCAAAACAGTGGACACTGCATCTCAGCATTTATAGTCTGATTAAGACACTTAGCCATGCCTACCATCCCTACAGACATTGAGCTCCAGGAAAGGCAGTTAGCCCATGCCTGATGCAGGGTAGGCACCGAAAAAACTAAACAAATTAATGAAAGGATAAACAGATGAATATAGTTATGTTCTGAAGCAAATGAACTCCAATAATACACAATGCACACTCTAGGTTTCTCAAACTTCAGATATCTGCACAATAGCTCACTGACTTTACTAAAAAAGATTTCTTGGAAAGAAAGTTTCATATGACTACAGTAAATGCAAAACCAGTATCAGTTGACAGAAACAGGAAGCAACTATGAAAACAATAAATGTTCAATTTCTTGAATAAATGTTCAATTTCTTTACCTGGTAGGTGGTAACATGGGAATTTTTATCTTTTTTTTGGCAATAGCTTTATTGAGATATAATTCACATACCATAAAATTCACTCATTTGATATATATAAGCCAGTGGATTTTAATATATTCACAAATTTCTCCACCTTTCTCCAAATGGCTTCTCAATCCAGAACTGGGATTGATTTGCTGTGCAAATCCAGAAACCTTGCACAGGGCCTTTTCCTTTAAGAAGATGAAATTCAGATTATATTAACTGTCTGTAAATCAAATATTCTGTAGTGTGGGCATGCATCTTAATTGATTAAAACAGATTTTCTTTGGGTACTTGCAGTACTGGGTAGAGCGGAGGAAAGAGTCCTGCATTTTCTGCCCTTACAGCTATTAAATTCACATTGTGTGCATGTCCCTTACCCCATGCAGGATCGCAGGTGACAGTTCCACAACACCACAGAAGCTTCCTGAACATCAGTCCCCAGTGGAACCCGGATGAGAGGATTTCTTTCCCTTCACTGGGTAAGGTTCAGGATTCCTTAGTGCAAGTATGTGCATCAAACACTAAGCAGCTAGAGTCCACCTGCCAAGGATCACAAGTCCTCTGATTAAAAAATAAAGCCCATTCATGGAACTGGGGGTTGCCTGCCAGCAGGCTCTTTGCCACAGCTATTTTGAAAACTGGCAAAGAAGTGGGTGGAAAAATCATTCTTCACCCTAACAGATGAGTCTTCCCTCACAAAATAGATGAATTTAGAACACCTCCTTAGTCAGATTCATAAAGGCAAAGGTACAGAGGATTTTATGGAAAATGCTGACCTCCTAAGAATTAGTTTTTAAACTGAATTTTCCACTCTTGAGATGTTTGATAAACTCCTTGTCTCTCCTACTAAAGGTCATGCCAGAAAGTAACATACATGATTATTCACGCTGATCACCTACCTTAGCCATGCTTTACTCATGTCAAGTTTATACCCCAAATTCAACCTAATATTAAAATGTCTACTTATTATGAAATAACTTGCAAATTAGCATCTTCTAGCTTCAAACATGAATTCTAATTTGAATTTTTTTGAAACTTCAAGTAAAATATGCCCTAATATAAAAACAAAGAAAAAAATATGAATGCTGGGGAGAGGTCAGAGGATTTTAGTAGCCATTCAAGAGGACTGGGCATAGGAGATAGGTTTTCTTCCTGCTTCAAGTCCTTTTTTGGACTTCAAATATAGTGTAAGTGCCTGACATTAAGCTTTTGATTGCCAAGACATCATTTCAAAGACATCCATCTCAAATAAACACACTGCCAGCTGTATGACACAGCTACTAGCGAACCAGCTAGATAAAGAACCAGGAACCCTCACCCATGAAGTCCCCCTTTTAGAGAGCCCTGGAGAACTTAGGTAACTGATCACTTGAGTGACTCTGCTTCTTCATCCCTGCTCCCTAATTCCCACTCTTATGTGTTAAATTCACCAATAGTGAACCCTCAAAACCCCAGGTATCCCACCCTCAACCCTAATGAAGGCAGAGTCCCAGGTCCAAGCTCCCTCCATGTCTCTCAACCTCCACCTCATGTGTGTCTCTTCGGACCTGAAAGTAATAAGCCTTTTTCCCCCCCCACCCCAGAGTTCCCTGATGGTTGTCGTTGAGGTGTGTCCTACAGTCATTATAAGAACCACAAAGGCCAATCCAGCCACAGCATCGGCTCTGGTGCAGGAAATGTCTGTGGGGCTCGCCACAAGTAATAAGGGCCCAGGTGAGTCCCTCAGTCATTTCTAGCAGATAATGTCACTATCAATAGGCTGAGATGGACACATCAGGTCACTCTTCAACTTCTCTGAATTAGAATTTATTCTCCTGAAGTGAGAAAAAGAATGATTGCTAATAAGGAATTTAGCCTGGGATAGGTAATGGAATTGACATCAAAGTTGGTTTCTTTCCACTAAGTGTATTAATGAGTTTTGATAATACAACACATATCCAAGGTACTTTAAGTATGTTGCATTGTTTTATTTTATTACCCAGCCCAGTTGGGGTAAGGGATGGGGGAGGGCTGTGTGTAATGAGAAAAGAATTCTTGTACTGACTATATTACATGATTCACATTCTTTTCACAATTTCAAACATGTCTGAAATTGACTGCATCATAAAAACACAGTGGTCCAGTTGGGATTGTGATGTGTTGCCTGTGCATATGTGACTTTAGTTGTTATTACTGGAGACCTGTCAAGTTATGCCTATATTTGTTTATAAATTATTATATAGAAATTTACAATTGTGAAATCACATTTGACATTTGGGCAACACAAGTAAATAAGAGGTGTGATATATAATTGAAATATATTCCTGAGATGCAAAAACAATATAAACATGAATTTAATGTGACAAATTAAATGTGACAGATACATGTAAACATAACTAAGAACTGCAACTTGCCTTAATAAAATGTGTTTTGGGAGCCAATACTATTTCTATACTTTAAAGTATAATGACAAACTACTGACACAACTTCAGAGAAAAAATAGTGAGATTTTTACCATCAGCTCACATGCATTTTAAGAAGAAACATGATGGTCATTAATGGGCATGTCTGTGTTCCTGAATGTCTCCTTTGTCCTATTTACCATCCAAGTAACCTAGACTTCAAATTTAGCATAATTTGTAGTTCAGTTTTAACTTCTTATTTCCAACACTTTTATACCTCAGCATTGCTGTTTTCTAATCATATTATCATAAATTCATAGTATACAATCTATTCATACAAATCAAACATCAGACAAAATTCCCCAATTTTTAAACCTATTTTAAATTCCCCCTTTAAAAATTAGTTTAAATGTGCCACACAACAGTAATACCAGATAATGTCACAATGTGGCATTTAGTAGCTGTATTAGTAGCTTTGGTCATTGAATACAAGCTTACATACGTTGTTTAAAATTGTATCTTTTCACATGTATGCTAGCTGATGACGTAGAAAGCAGACACTAGCAAACCAAAATCTTGAAAGAGACTAGAGGAAGGAGCATATCAACTGGTACATTTTCATCATGTGAGCCCCACAAGTATTTTCAAAAAGCCCAAACTCTGAGGATGACTATAACTCAGATTTCATTTTCAAGAAAGTGAAATATTGGGTGTATTCTGATCAGTTGCCTATTTGGATAAATTTTTCAAGTAGGAGTGCTTTTAAATTTCCAGCCAACACAGTCATATTTTTTCCATTCACAAAAAACAAGATCGATAAATTACATCCTGGATTTCT
Source organism: Monodon monoceros (assembly GCF_005190385.1). Classification (NCBI taxonomy): domain Eukaryota; kingdom Metazoa; phylum Chordata; class Mammalia; order Artiodactyla; family Monodontidae; genus Monodon; species Monodon monoceros. Next base: position 98,070,343 of record NW_021703768.1, read on the forward strand.
ATTCCTTGATCCCATCCTGGTCTCCAGCTTTTTGCCTTTTATGAGATTTACCCAACAGTACCCAGCACAACTCATCCATCTGACATGCCCACTCTTTGCCACTGTGGTTCAACATCCACAGCAATCTTTTGGGCAGGAAGCCAATCGTGTTTCCTTAGAAATCTTGGTTTCTGGAAGGAGCAGCCCTCTGTCTTCCTCATGTCAATGTGGGGAGGATCCCTTCAATAGTTTTAATGTATTTATACAAGAAGATTCTTTCAAAAGAAAAGTGTTGGCCCAGGATCAAAGCAAAGTCATAACTAAATAACCCACAGTCTTGAAGTTTTACAACAAGCCATGCTTAAGAAATCAAAAAGACTACCATGAGAGAGAAGTATTCATGAGAGAACACAGTATATTAGAAAGGGTCAAGGGGTGGACAGCTAGAGGAAGTAAAAGCAAAATGCATGGAGAGGGCCAGAAAGAAGCAGGAAGAACCTCTTGGTGCCCAAGAGCCAGAGCCAGTTATGCAATTCTGGAGAAAGAACATCAACTGCCCTCATTGGCCTGGCTAGATTTTTGTATACTCAGGTGGAAATGTCAAGGGTAAGTGTCCAGCACTCTGTTCAGAGGAAATGCCTCTGATCTTACCTCACCTCAGCTTCTCTCAAGCAGACCAAAAATACAAGGCAGGCAGCTTTTGTCTTGAAGAATGAAGATAAAGGAAGGTACTTGCCAAGATGCAAAGTGGTTTGAAGTACAATGTTGTCCAACTGGCAAAAGCATGAAAAAGAAAATGCATTTTTCATGACTGGCACTGGAATTGGGTCATGAAGTTCTACCCACAATCTCAGCAGTTCTACCCAAGAGGAAGTGATTCTTTGCTTCTGTGCTATATGACCATGACCTTCTCAAGCACAGTTAGTTCACATGAGATACTGTAGCCAAAGTCTAAAATTTTTAATTAACTAAAACAACCTGTGGTATTATAGAAATCTTACAAATGAATCAACAGTGCTAATTACCAGTGAATTATATATATTAGCTGTTTTAATAGATACACCTTGCTCTTTATTAGCTCCATCCTTCTCTTGAAGAGTTAAGTCAGCCTGGACTTATCATGGTGACCACTTCAAAATGTATATAAATATTGACTCATACAATGTACACCTGAAACTAATATGATATTGTATGTCAATTATACTTCAATTTAAAAAAAAGCGATGTACAGACTCAGGGTATAGAGTGTCATTTTTTTAAGTCAATATCCAGTTTTACAACCAGTAATTCATGAAGAGAGAACAAACCATGGAAAAACAAACAATTAACAGTGATTGAGATAATACAAGTTCCTAGATTTTTTTTAAAAATTCAGTTTTTAAAGACAAATTAAAGCTAAATTGAGAAAAAGTATAAAAATTGATATGGGAGCACACCCAAACAGCACTTTGGTTCTTTAACAACTAAAGTAAGTGTTTCAAGTAGTGGAAGAAGATGTGCCCAAATAATGTGAGTTCCCTGAAAGCAGGTACTTTGAGTCTTTCATGTTCACATACCAAGAAGCATCTACAAACTGAATTTCACGTTGAAATTCAAAATAAATGCCTGTTGAATGAAACAATGTTGGTAAATTCTGTACTGTTCTTATTCAAGTTGGAAAGAATTAAGACACAGCAAACTAATTTTCTATCCCTATCAGTATATATTGCAGAACTTAGTAAAGCAATATCTGACAAGACAAAAAACTTAAATTCAAATATCTTACAGAAGACCTGAATTGGGGGAATATATCTTCATATCATATAGCATTTCTATGAAAAAAATAAGCAATCCAATAAGCTTAAAACAAGCTTTTTAAAAAAATAATCTAGGCTAGTGAACGTTAACTATTCTGGTATTTTTAGTCCCACAATGAAGCAGACTTTTACTAGACCTGTACTAGCCATTTCAACAAAGGGTAACCTGACAGGAGGAAAACTGTGCACACAGATCAATCAACAGAAGTTCTTCCAACCAACAGCCTTTACCCAAGAAACATTAGGGGGCTAAGTCAAGTTTCTGTAAAAATTAATTCAAATTTTACATGATATTACTATGCCTTCCCCTTGGTGAAAATTTCTTAGCTGGCTCAAAGCCTGTATCTACGTATTTTTTTAATCTAAATAAGCAATGAAAATTTTGTAACCTGAGCATGCGGTCTTACCATTCATTGAGAAAGGAGATCTGTATTTGTAGCAGTCACTGTTAGTTCTCCAATAGTTATTTCTCCCATCCTCCTGCCATCTCAGTTGTATCCTTCCACTTGCTCTCTGCTCTCAGTAAATCTGTTCCATCGGTCATCCTCTCTCTCTTTCTCTACATTTAACATTTCCTTCATTCCATTCATAAAATAAATTGCTAAAATTACTCCTATATTTTCAGTCTTTAAAAAATGTACTTTATCAAGTCTATGCACTTCCTTTAGCTTCCATCTTTATCTTTTTCCCCCCATGCCAAGTCCCACTGCCCTGCCTGAGATATCTAGTCTACACATATTGTGTTCACTTGTACACCTCCCACTCAACTCTCATTCCATTATAATGTGATTGCCACCCTACACCATTCTACTGAAAGCACTCTTTCAAAAATTATATGGGCAATTCAGTACCTAAATCTAATGGGCCCTGTACTAGACATGCTGATCAATTCACCTGCCAAACTTCTCCTTCTGACTTAAAGTAGCCAGTCCACAGTCCTTCTGAATGAATCTGCTGTGCCATGGACCACAGGCTCTGTCAAGTAGGCCTGGATGTTCTCTCTACCATGAGATTCACCCCAAGCAACTCCAGAGCTCTCACAACTGATTAACCAGAAGATATCTAATCTAAAGGCAGCCAACCCATAGGATGGGCCAGAAATTAGCGATTTGTGTGTACAGGCTCAAAAAGAAAAGCTTGGCTAGGTTCTCTCTCTCCCAAATTTGAACAAAGATCAAAGGAAATTTAGCAGTGGGTGAGGAGGGAATGTAGGTCACTGTGGCCAGATATGAGAAACCACAGAGAAGGATGTTGGCTGAGAACAGATAGCAGCAGTTGCTCAGAAGTGGCCCCTGGGAAAGGGGTGGAAGGAATAGCTTTGGTTCCTGGTGGCTTTCCAGATTCCAGTGGCTGGTGCTTTTGTGGTCCAGTTGTGTTTTGTTTTTGTTCTCAGGTCTACCTGAAATTCCATAAGTATCCTTAAAATAAATCCCAATTGCTGTAGCTTGAGTAGGTTTCTTCCGAGCAAAAGATCCTTATTTTATTTTGCCTCCTTACAACATTTTTCACTACTGACCAGTTCCACTTTTCTGAAATTTTCTCCTCCTTGCTTCTCTGACTGAAGGCTCCTCTGCTTCATCTCCTACCTCTCATTTCTTCTCAGTCTCCTTTGAGGGCTCCCCTTCCTCTGCCAATCCTTTAAATGTTTAGGATGTTGCAGTTCTTCTGTTGGCCTCAAATGCCTCTCCCCAGGAGCCCTTACTCACTTCATGTCCTCAACTCTACTCCAGCTGGAAACTCTTGGGATGTTTTTTATTCTGTCCAACTAACATGTCTTTTTGGAGAACTACATTTGCATTTATTAAAATTATCACTAAGTTATGCATCATATGGTTTTACATTTTTCATTTCAAAAGGTAGTTTGTAACATTATGGTGAATGTCCATGAAGAAGTTCTCAACAAAGTAGTACATTAATGTGTAATGACAATTCTTCAACAGATATCTGATAAAGAGACTTCAGTAGAAGAATCTAGAACAAAAATAAAATCAAATAAAACTTGGATGAATCTTCTGTTTAAATTTGTTCAAAGGGTTTTGGTTATATGCAGGAATCTTGTAATTTCAATTTTTATAAAGGTTGTACATGAATGTAATGATTAGGACTAAAGTCAGCTATGACTTGGGAAAAATCACTAAATATATGTAAGATCATTATGATAAGAAGGGTGTCAAGAATAGATTTAGTATCATAGAAGTTTAAAGACTTTTAAGGTCATACTATCCCATTGTCTGTTTTTACAGGTGAGATCATGGGGAATCAGAGAACACATGATTTGCCTGAAGTGACACAGCTACCTCATAGCAGAGTTGGACAGTCATTAAGATCACCTGACTCCTTGCCCAGAATCCTTGCTGGCATACCATGATCAACCCAATGCTCTCAAACTTATCAAGAGCAAATTGGCAAGAAGACATTTGCAGATTGAAGAAGACCTAGCCAGGAGGGCATTTATCCTCTCAACAGAATCACCCTCTATTACACATTTTCTTCCCAGTAGCCTACTGCATACAGGAGACAGGAAGCAGATGTTCTGAAAACAGGGGTGTGAGAAAGGCAAACTAACACCTTCTTTGATGAGCTTGGAAGGACTCAAACTGCTCTCTCTAGAGTAGTTATGACAGCTGCTGAGATGCAGCAAAGCTTTGATCCAAGAGCTTGAGGTCCCAGAGCCATGAAATCACCCCAGGAAGAGAAATAGGGTGAGCTTTAAATCAAATTTGGTAATTCAAGTCTGGGTGTGAAATATATTAAAATTAGAAAAAGTGGTGACAGATAAAAAGTTAGTGAAAAATGTACCAAATTATTTCATTAGAAAATTGCTCCAGAGTACCGTATTTAAACATAGTGTTTCCCATGCTCAACTGGTTTTTCTAAGGCGAATATGTATGTGTGTGTATGTAAGAGTACATATATACCTCTATGTATTTATGTGTGCATATTTACATATATATGTATTTACCATTGAGAGAGAGAGAAGGAAAATTACTGCTGGAGCTTAAAAAGAGAACCTCATCTGAATTGAGAAAAATTAAAATCCTGTGGCTCAAACACTAGGCATCTACCACTTAGTGACAGCATTTCCAAATTGTAAATCTAGCTTTTTTAAAGAGTAAAATGAATCTTTTCAAAAGCACATAAAATGTTTCAAAGTTATAAAACACTATATATTTATATATATATACTTACATATAGTTATATATAGTTACATATATAAGTATATATATAACTATATGTATTTCTTGTCACTTTGTTACATATGTAGAGCTATATATAACTATGCATATATGTTATATATAGTTTTATATACCATATATAGCCATAACCATATATTCACATACGTCATAGTATATAGTCATATGCTATATATAACTATACACACACACACAAAGTGACAAGAAAAAAACATCTGCAGCTTCTGGTTAAACTTTTCATATATTATGCCAAGAGAAAACATGGCCTGACTTCTCAGTGAAGGACTAAATAACTGAAAGCCAAAGGAGCCATTGAACTGCAGCTGTAGTTGAATGGCTACTTTGAATTCAAAATTCCAGAAACATCTCAACTATCTACTCCATGCAATCAGCCTATGTCAGATGATTTATATCCTGAGATAACCACATCCAGGGTAAAGTCAACATCTCTCTTTAGAACAGCAGTGCCACAGCCATAGCATGGTATATGCTTTAGCAGCTAATTTTTTACCTGTCAGGCATGGATGAAAATGCCCTTTTATGGCAATGTGCAGAGTCAGCCTGTAACCCTTAGAATCACCTAAATATTCTTTCTTAGTCTTCAAAATCAGCTCTCAGTTCCAAGTCAAAACTCCTTTCCCCAACTCCAAGGAGAAGGTCCACATTTCTAGCCTTCCTGGCCCCACGCAGCCCTTGAATATTCTCTCTGGCCTGGCCCAGCTCAGCTCTGGACATGTTAAATAGTGGCTTCCCAGCTCTCCCCTTTCCCAGCCCTCTGTTCTATCCTCCCTTTTCCTAAATGACCAGGGACCCTTAAACCTTGCCCTACATCCTCACGCTTTTTAATGATTCTCTCCTTTCTCGTAACACCTGATTGTCTACTCCGTAGGCCCCTCCCCTCAGAGCCACCTGCTAAAACCAACACTCCAAATCCAGCATATGTTTCTCACCAGAAGCTGTCAAGCCATCCTCACTCTGTACAGACAGTGACCTGTATTAAAGCCAACACACAATATAATCACTCACCCTATCAGACGAAAGTGTTCTCAATCTACACACATTTCAGGAAGTTTGCTGTAAAAGGAAAAATTTTCAAAGGCAAGCAGAAATGAATCTCTCTCCTTGGAGACTGTCACTAACACTCCAACTTCACCACAGTCCTTAGCATTAGGAAAGCAACAAATTGATTCTTCTTTTGTATTTTTAACGTCTTTACCTCTTGTCAATGCACTGCTCTGTTTATAAGCAGCAAAATGTTTGGGATCAAACATCTGCTCCTCAAATCTGCTGCTTTTGGCAGGGTTTTCAGTGATACCCAAGACCACTATTTTGGACAATTTTAGGAATTCTCTATGATCCTTACAAGGGGCCATTCTCTTAAAATGCACTGGATTGCACTCTCTCATTGGGTATATTTCCCTAACACAGAGAGATTTGCCTCTCTCTAGGTTTAATGCAGCCAGGAAATAAAGTATGTTGTATCTCTTTACTCTGAGACTCCTACTAAATCACTCTCTAGCATACCCCATTTAGTAATTTATTGTGTTTATTGTCTGTCCACCAGATAGAAAGTAAGCTCCAAGGAGGGCAGGGATTTGTCTTTGCTCTGTGATTAATCCCAATGGCCTATAACAGTGCCTGGCACAAAGTATAAGTTCAATTTATTTGTTGAATTTATCAAGTGAATTAATCTCCTGCTATGAAACTTTAACCTAAACGCTCTGGCACTTGGGATGTTGAAATAAGATACACATTTTGAATGGAGAAATACCTGTGGGCTTTGAGTGAAAAGTAAAATGAAATCATGAACATTCCATCCTACACTAATGGTACAAATTACTCCAAGAGAGATAAGAAACATAACATTTCTTGGTGTTCCACAATGAATCAATTCTGGCTCAATACCCCCACAGAATAAGTCTTTTAAGAAATCCAACAAAAGTCATCTTCTTGGATTGCCTTCCCTTCCATTCTTTCAAACAAGAAATCTAGAGCCATGGGGTCCAGAAGAATGGGACAGGGGTTGCTATTCTATTTTGGTCACTGATACTCTCAATCTATGGTGAAGGAAATGACTGTTCCCATAGTCCTCTCTCCATCCCAAGCTCAGCGGCGATACAGAACACTCACTGAAGCACCCAAGAATATAGCATCCAGCATCCAGTCTCCATGGGCACCACATGGCTATCTCCATGTGAGAGTCCTCCATCCACAAAGGCATTGCTTTTCAGTGAGATCAGATCTCCATTACTAACTGAAACTATAAACCCCAGTGCCTTTCCCAGTCCTCAAGTACCATACAATATTCCATAATGCTGATCATTTTCCTCTTAAGTCCTTTCCCTTCCCATCTCTCAAACAAACAAAAAAATTATTCATACCTATTTTGCTATCTCTCAGCGGGTTTTGATGGCTTGTCCTTATAGATGGATTGACCTCAGGCCCTAGAAACACAAAAATATCTGGTTTGCCTTTCTGAGGAGACAAATAAAATCCAGGTTTGGGCTTCCCTGGTGGCGCAGTGGTTGAGAGTCCGCCTGCCGATGCAGGGGACATGGGTTCGTGCCCCGGTCCGGGAAGATCCCACATGCCGCGGAGCGGCTGTGTCCGTGAGCCATGGCCACTGAGCCTGCGCGTCCGGAGCCTGTTGCTCCGCAACGGGAGAGGCCACAACAGTGAGAGGCCCACGTATCGCAAAAAAAAAATCCAGGTTTTAGGATATTCCTGATGGTGGTATAGTGGGGGATTCAGCTAGGATTGGGTTCAGCTGCTTGTGAAACTAGAAAATAACAGTGGCTTATAAAAGACCAATTTTTACCTTATATCCCTTAAAAGAAGTTCTGACATAGCCCCTTGAGCTTGTATGGAGTCTTCTATCTTAATGCTCCACCAATTTTATTTTATTTTATTTTTTTAACATCTTTATTGGAGTATAATTACTTTACAATGGTGTATTAGTTTCTGCTTTATAACAAAGTGAATCAGTTATACATATACATATGTCCCCATATCGCTTCGCTCTTGCGTCTCCCTCCCTCCCACCCTCCCATCCCACCCCTCTAGGTGGTCACAAAGCACCAAGCTGATCTCCCTGTGCTATGCGGCAGCTTCCCACTAGCTATCTATTTTATGTTTGGTAGTGTATATATGTCCATGCCACTCTCTCACTTTGTCCCACCTTACCATTCCCCTTCCCCATGTCCTGAAGTCTATTCTCTAGTAGGTCTGTGTCTTTATTCCCCTCTTGTCCCTACATTCTTCATAAGCATATTTTTTCTTTTTTTTTAGATTCCATACATATGTGTTAGCATACAGTATTTGTTTTTCTCTTTCTGACTTACTTCACTCTGTATGACAGACTCTAGGTCCGTCCACCTCACTACAAATAACTCAATTTTGTTTCTTTTTATGGCTGAGTAATATTCCATTGTATATATGTGCCACATCTTCTTTATCCATTCATCTGTCGATGGACACTTAGGTTGCTTCCATCTCCTGGCTATTGTAAATAGAGCTGCAGTGAACATTGTGGTACATGACTCTTTTTGAATTATGGTTTTCTCAGGGTATATGTCCAGTAGTGGGATTGCTGGGTCGTATGGTAGCTCTATTTTTAGTTTTTTAAGGAACCTCCATACTGTTCTCCATAGGGGCTGTATCAATTTGCATTCCCACCAACAGTGTAAGAGGATTTCCTTTCCTCCACACCCTGTCCAGCATTTATTGTTTGTAGATTTTTTGATGATGGCCATTCTGACTGGTGTGAGATACATAACTGTAGTTTTGATTTGCATTTCTCTAATGATTAGTGATGTTGAGCATCCTTTCATGTGTTTGTTGGCAATCTGGATATCTTCTTTGGAGAAATGTTTATTTAGGTCTGCTGCCCATTTTTTGATTGGATTGTTTGTTTTTTTGATACTGAATTGCATGAGCTGCTTGTAAATTTTGGAGGTTAATCCTTGGTCAGTTGCTTGATATGCAAATATTTTCTCCCATTCTGAGGGCTGTCTTTTTATCTTGTTTATGGCTTGCTTTGCTGTGCAAAAGCTTTTAAGTTTCATTACGTCCCATTTGTTTGTTTTTATTTCCATTTCTCTAGGAGGTGAGCCAAAAAGGATCTTGCTGTGATTTATGTCATAGAATGTTCTGCCTATGCTTTCCTCTAAGAGTTTTATAGTGTCTGGCCTTACATTTAGGTCTTAAATCCACTTTGAGTTTGTTTGTGTATGATGGTAGGGAGTGTTCTAATTTCATTCTTTTACCTGTAGCTGTCCAGTTTTCCTAGCATGACTTACTGAAGAGGATGTTTTTCTCCATTGTATATTCTTGTCTCCTTTATCAAAGATAAGGTGATCATATGGGCGTGGGTTTATTTCTGGGCTTTCTATCCTGTTCCATTGATCTATATTTCTGTATTTGTGTCACTACCATACTGTCTTGATTACTGTAGCTTTGTAGTATAGTCTGAAGTCAGGGAGCCTGATTCCTCCAGCTCCATTTTTCTTTCTCAAGATTGCTTTGGCTATTCAGGGTCTCTAGTGTTTCAATACAAACTGTGAAATTTTATGTTCTAGTTCTGTGAAAAATGTCATTGGTAGTTTGATATGGATTGCATTGAATCTATAGATTGCTTTGGGTAGTATAGTCATTTTCACAATGTTGATTCTTCCAATCCAAGAACATGGTATATCTCTCAATCTGTTCATATCATCTTTAATATCCTTCATCAGTGGCTTATAGTTTTCTGCATACAGGCCTTTTGTCTCCCTAGGTAGGTTTATTCCTAGGTATTTTATTCTTTTTGTTGCAGTGGTAAATGGGAGTGTTTGCTTAATTTCTCGTTCAGATTTTTCATCAATAGTGTACAGGAATGCAAGAGATTTCTGTGCATTAATTTTGTATCCTGCTACTTTACCAAAATCATTGATTAGCTCTAGTAGTTTTCTGGTAGCATCTTTAGGATTCTCTATGTATAGAATCATGTCATCTGTAAACAGTGACAGCTTTACTTCTTCTTTTCTGATTTGTATTCCTTTTATTTCTTTTTTGTCTCGGACTGCTGTGGCTAAAACTTCCAAAACTATGTTGAATAATAATGGTTAGAGTGGGCAACCTGGTCTTGTTCCTGATTGTAGTGAAAATGGATTCAGCTTTTCACCATTGAGGACGATGTTGGCTGTGGGTTTGTCATATATGGCCTTTATTATGTTGAGGTAAGTTCCCTCTTTGCCTACTTTCAGGATGGTTTTTATCATAAATCGGTTCTGAATTCTATCAAAAGCTTTTTCTGCATCTATTGAGGTTATCATATGGTTTTTATCTTTCAGTTTGTTAATATGGTGTGTCAGATTGATTGATTTGAGTATATAGAACAATCCTTGCATTCCTGGGAAAAACTCCACTTCATCATGGTGTATCATCCTTTTAATGTGCTGTTGGATTCTGTTTGCTAGTATTTTGTTGAGGATTTTTGCATCTATGTTCATCAGTGATACTGGCCTGTAGTTATCTTTCTTTGTGACATCTTTGGTTTTGCTATCAGGGTGATGGTGGCCTCGCAGAATGAGTTTGGGAGTGTTCCTCCCTCTGCTGTATTTTGGAGGAGTTTGAGAAGGATAGGTGTTAGCTCTTCTCTAAATGTTTGATAGAATTTGCCCTTGAAGCCATCTGGTTCTGGGCTTTTGTTTGTCAGAACATTTTTCATCACAGTTTCAATTTCAGTGCTTGTGATTGGCCTGTTTATGTTTTCTATTTCTTCCCGGTTCAGTCTCAGAAGGTTGTGCTTTTCTAAGACTTTGTCCATTTCTTCCAGGTTGTCCATTTTATTGGCATATACTTGCTTGTGGTAACCTCTCATGATCTTTGTATTTCTGCAGTGGCAGATGTTACTTCTCCTTTTTCATTTCTAATTCTATTGATTTGAGTCTTCTCCCTTTTTTTTGATGAGTCTGGCTAATGGTTTATGAGTTTTGTTTATCGTCTCAAGAACCAGCTTTTAGTTTTATTGATCTTTGCTATCATTTCCTTCATTTATTTCTGATCTGATCTTTATGATTTCTTTCCGTCTGCTAACTTTGGGGTTTTTTTGTTCTTTCTCTGATTGCTTTAGGTGTAAGGTTAGGTTGTTTATTTGAGATGTTTCATGTTTCTTGAGGTAGGATTGTATTGCTATAAACTTCCTTCTTAGAACTGCTTTTGCTGCATCCCATAGGGTTGGGCCATCTTGTTTTCAATGTCATTTGTTTCTAGGTATTTTTTGATTTCCTCTTTGATTTCTTCAGTGATCACTTCGTTTTTAAGTAGTGTATTATTAAGCCACCACGTGTTTGTATTTTTTAAAGACTTTTTTCCTGTAATTGATATCTAGTCTCATAGCATTGTGGTCAGAAAAGTTACTTGATATGATTTCAGTTTTCTTAAATTTACCAAGGCTTGATTTGTGACCCAAGATATGATCTATCCTGGAGAGTGTTCCATGAGCACTTGAGAAGAAAGTGTATTCTGTTGTTTTTGGATGGAATATCCTATAAATATCAATTAAGTCCATCATGTTTAATGTATCATTTAAAGCTTGTGCTTCCTTATTTTCATTTTGGATGATCTGTCCATTGGTGAAAGTGGGGTGTTAAAGTCCCCTACTATGATTTTGTTACTGTCGATTTCCCCTTTTATGGTTGTTAGCATTTGCCTTATGTATTGAGGTGCTTCTATATTGGTTGCATAAATAATTACAATAGTTATATCTTCTTCTTGGATTGATCCCTTGATCATTATGCAGTGTCCTTCTTTGTCTCTTGTAATAGTCTTTTTTTAAAGTCTATTTTGTCTGATATGAGAATTGCTATTCCAGCTTTCTTTTGATTTCCATTTGCATGGAATATCTTTTTCCATCCCCTCACTTTCAGTCTGTATGTATCCCTAGGTCTGAAGTGGGTCTCTTATAGAGAGCATATATACAGGTCTTGTTTTTGTATCCATTCAGCCAGTCTATGTCTTTTGGTTGAAGGATTTAATCCATTTACATTTAAGGTAATTATCAATATGTATGTTCCTATTACCATTTTCTTAATTTTGGGGGGTTTGTTTATTGTAGGTCTTTTCCTTCTCGTGTGCTTCCTGCCTAGAGAAATTCCTTTAGCATTTATTCTAAAGCTGGTTTGGTGGTGCTGAATTCTCTCAGCTTTTGCTTGCCTGTAAAGGTTTTAATTTCTCTATCAAATCTGAATGAGATCCTTGCTGGGTAGAGTAATCTTGGTTGCAGGTTTTTCTCCTTCTTCACTTTAAATATGTCCTGCCATTCCTTTCTGGCTTGCAGAGCTTCTGCTGAAAGATCAGCTCTTAACCTCATGGGGATTCCCTTGTATGTTATTTGTTGTTTTTCCCTTGCTTTTAATATTTTTTCTTTGTATTTAAGTTTTGATAGTTCGATTAATGTGTGTCTTGGCATGTTTCTCCTTGGATTTATCCTGTATGGGACTCTCTGTGCTTCCTGGATTTGATTGACTATTTCCTTTCCCATATTAGGGAAGTTGTCAACTATAATCTCTTCAAATATTTTCTCAGTCCCTTTCTTTTTCTCTTCTTCTTCTGGGGCCCCGACAATTTGAATGTTGGTGCGTTTAATGTTGTCCCAGAGGTCTCTGAGACTGTCCTCAATTCTTTTCATTCTTTTTTCTTTATTCTGCTCTGTGGTAGTTATTTCCAGTATTTTATCTTCCAGCTCACTTATCTGTTCTTCTGCCTCAGTTATTTTGCTACTGATTCCTTCTAGAGGATTTTTAATTTCATTTATTGTGTTTTTCCTCATTGTTTGTTTCCTCTTTAGTTCTTCTAGATCCTTGTTAAAACTTGTATTTTTCATTTTATTTCCAAGAGTTTTGGATCATCTTTAGTCTTATTAGTCCGAATTCTTTTTCAGGTAGACTGCCTATTTGCTCTTCATTTATTTGGTCTGGTGGGTTTTTACCTTGCTCCTTCATCTGCTGTGTGTTTCTCTGTCTTCTCATTTTGCTTAAATTACTGTGTTTGGAGTCTCCTTTTTGTAGGCTGCAGGTTCATAGTTCCCATTGTTTTGGTGTCTGCCCCCAGTAGCTAAGGTTGGTTCAGTGGGTTGTGTAGGCTTCCTGTTGGAGGGGACTAGTACCTGTGTTCTGGTGGATGAGGCTGGATCTTGTCTTTCTGTTGGGCAGGACCACGTCTGGTGGTGCATTTTGGGGTGTCTGTGAACTTATTGTGATTTTAGGCTGCCTCTCTGCTAACGGGTGGGGTTGTGTTCCTGTCTTGCTAGTTGTTTGGCATAGGGTGTTCAGCACTCTAGCTTGCTGGTCGTTGTGTGGAGTTGGGTCTTAATATTAAGATGGAGATCTCTGGGAGATCTTTCGCCGTTTGGTATTACATGGAGATGGGAGGTCTCTGGTGGACCAATATCCTGAACTCGGCTCTCCCACCTCAGAAGCACAGGCCTGATACCCGGCAAGAGCACCAAGACCCTGTCAGCCATACGGCTCAGAAGAAAAGGGAGAAAAACAGAAAGAAAAAAAATAAAATAAAGTTATTAAATAAAAAATTTTAAATAATTATTAAAATTTTTAAAAATTGGGCTTCCCTGCTGGCGCAGTGGTTGAGAGTCCACCTGCCGATGCAAGGGACGCGGGTTCATGCCCCAGTCCAGGAAGATCCCACATGCCATGGAGCAGCTGGGCCCGTGAGCCATGGCCGCTGAGCCTGCACGTCCGAAGCCTGTGCTCCGCAACGGGAGAGGCCACAACAGTGAAAGGCCTGCATACCACCAAAAAAAAAAAAAAAAAAATGTACAGACAGAACCCTAGGACAAATGGTAAAAGTAAAGCTATACAGACAAAATCACACAAAGAAGCATACACATACACATCCACAAAAAGAGAAAAAGGAAAAAAATATATATATATATTTAAAAAAAAAAGGAAGAGAGCATCCAAATCAATAAACAAATCTACCAGTGATAATAAGCTGTAAATACTAAACTAAGATAAACATAAAGCCAGGAACAAATTAGATGCAGAAAGCAAACACCAAGTCTACAGTTGCTCCCAAAGTCCACCACCTCAATTTTGGGATGATTTGTTGTCTATTCAGGTATTACACAGATGCAGAGTACATCGACTTGAATGTGGGTATTTAATCCGCTGCTCCTGAGGCTGCTGGGAGAGATTTCCCTTCCTTTTCTTTGTGTGCACAGCTCCTGGGGTTCAGCTTTGGAGTTGGCCCCGCCTCTGCGTGTAGGTCGCCTGAGGGAGTCTATTCCCGCCCAGACAGGACGGAGTTAAAGGAGCAGCTGATTAGGGGGATCTGGCTCACTCAGGCCAGTGGAGGGAGCGGTACAAATTTGGGACGAGCCTGCAGCAGCAGAGGCCAACATGACATTGCACCATCCTGAGGCACGCCGTGTGTTCTCCCGGGGAAGTTGTTCCTGGATCACGGGACCCTGGCAGTGGCGGGCTGCACAGGCTCCTGGGAGGGGAGGTGTGGATAGTGACCTGTGCTTGCACACAGGCTTCTTGGTGGAGGCAGCAGCAGCCTTAGCGTCTCTTGCCCGTCTCTGGGGTCCACGCTGATAGCCGCGCCTCGCGCCCATCTCTGGAGCTCCTTTAAGCAGAGCTCTTAATCCCCTCTCCTCGCACACCCCAAAACAATGGTCTCTTGCCTCTTAGGCAGGTCTAGACTTTTTCCCGGACTCCCTCCCGGCTAGCTGTGGTGCACTAGCCCCCTTCAGGCTGTGATCACGCAGCCAACCCCAGTCCTCTCCCTGGGATCTAGCCTCCGAAGCCGGAGCCTCAGCTCCCAGCCCACCCCCCCCTCCCTCTGCCCTCCATCCCAGCGGGTGAGCAGACAAGCCTCTCCAGCTGGTGAGTGCTGGTTGGCAGCGATCCTCTGTGCGGGAATCTCTCCTCTTTGCTCTCTGCTCCACTGTTACTGCACTCTCGTCTGTGGCTCCGAAGCTTCCCCCCACCCCGTCCCCACCAGTGAAGGGGCTTCCTAATGTGTGGAAACCTTTCCTCCTTCACAGCTCTCTCCCACTGGTGCAGTCCCCGCCCCTACTCTTTTGTCTCTGGTTTTTTGTTTTTTTTTTTTTCTTTTGCCCTACCCAGGTACGTGGAGAGTTTCTTGCCTTTTGGGAGGTCTGAGGTCTTCTGCCAGCGTTCAGTAGATGTTCTGTAGGAGTTGTTCCACGTGGAGATGTATTTCTGATGTATTTGTGGGGAGGAAGGTGATCTCCACATCTTACTCCTCTGCCATCTTGAAGGTCTCCCCACTCCACCAATTTTAGCATGCCATCCCGTGACCTAAGGTGACTGCTCATGCATTGACCACATGGAAGAGGGTAAAGGGTGCATGCCAGATGTCTTATAAGATTTCCCAGCACTGTCATAATCTTTCACTACATCTCATTGGCCAGCACATAGTCACAGAATCAGACTAGTTATGAGGGAAGCTGGAAAGTAGTCTTTGTCCCATATGGCCAGATTGGATATTGGGGAAGGCAACGAGCAGTTTACACTTAGAAGGTGAACATTCATCCTGTTCTTTCATTAATTGGCAGCAGTGAAAAACAAAGCCCAGAGTTTTCTCAATAGGTATTCAAGCTGTGTTAAAATATTAATAAATAATTCTTTTATTTTTCCAAGTTTAAGACCCACCTCAAGCCTCAATTGCTACTTGCCCCTACTTTGAATCAAGGTTAGGGAAAGAGATGGTCATTTGTCATCAAGAACTTCTTCCCAGAAGTTGTTCTGTCATCTGACTTGGTCTCAGATGCATAGATATTCACAGATATATAATAATGAAAGAAAGGGATGTAAGAAATAAAAAATCTAAAATAAAGCCTAATTTCCAATCTATGAAGTTTGGAAAAGAGGCAATGAAATAATAGAGTAGGTGATATTATCCTGTCCCCACCTCATCTCCCACCAAATTATAAGCTTGAAGAATTTGCATTATTGTTTTATATTCTCTAGAATCTTCTATATATTCAGCACTCAATGTATCTTTGGTACATTGAGTTGAAAATGGATAACAATGTAAACATAAGTAAGAACTTGAGTCATCAGGAAATAAACACTTTGACTTAAGAGGATATTGCAAGTTGTTCAAACACTGGCCACACACATCCTACTTGAAGGATCCATTACATGTCTTTTAGAATGTCACAATGTGGATGGAATTAAAACTCAGATGCTATCACCTAGGTAGGTAGAGAGCTATCTTCATATCCTCTAGAAGGATACTAAACTGTATCTCTGGGCTTTCAGAATATATAACAGGGGAAACTGATCAAGTCTGGGGGTCTAGGGAAGGTTCCCTAGAAGAAGGGGCATTTGATGTGCATCTGAAGGAATAAAATTATCAAGTGAAGAGGGAGAGGAAGAGATTCTACATGGGGGATACAGTATGTGCCAAAGCTCTGTGGTAGGAGAAATAGAACTCGCTCAAGGAACTGAAAAAAGGACAGTGTGAGTGAGCATAAAGATCAAAGGGGGGAACAGTGCAAGATAAAGTTGGAGAGTTACAGTATCCACTGGGATTCTTTGGTTGTGAGTCACAGAAGTGAACTCTGCCTCTTTCATCAAAATAAGGAGGAAGTTTTTTGGAAATAACTGAAGAACTCACAAAGTTAAAGGATGTTCATAAGATTTAGTGCCATCAAGGACACTGGTGATCTTACAAGTGCCATTTGGGTGGATCCAGAGTGAAATGGCTTGAAGGGTTATTAGTAAGTAGGGTGAAGGAGGCAGTGAGCACAGACTGGCAGTTGGGAAGTTTGCTTATAAATGGGGAGGTCAGAGAGAATGCGTTGGTCTTGGATATGGATGCAGGGTCAAAGAGGGCATTTTCTAAGATTAAGGAGTCTGGAGCATACTTCAATGCCAATGAAAGAGAGGTTAAGTATACAAGAGAGAAGGGATCATGTTTAGCACAGGTTTTCAAGAAAGAAAAGAATCTATATCATAAGCGAAAGAATTGTTCTTAGCAAGAAGGAACAGTTCCACGATTGCATGCCAAGAGAAGAGGAAAGAACTGCAGATGTATAGAGATTCCTTTGTGGTGGTAAACGGACTCAATTCCCAGTTTCCCGATAGCTTCCATTTTGTTTTTGAAGTAGGTCATCTTCTGAGACAGGGAAAGGTGAGAGATGAGTAAAGACGATTAGGAAATCTGAAGAAAGTAGAGAAGGTTTAAAAAGTCATTGGGGAGAGTGGGAGAATAAGGAACAAGAAATACAGCAGAGATGCCAGGTAGGGTTGAGGACCCAGTTGAGAGGCATGTTTCATATTCCTAAATACTGGTGCAAATGTGATATCGTACCCTAAAATCCTTTAAGCCAAGAACCATCTTTGCATTCTCTGTAAACACAAGTGGGTGCTCAACATATTCTCATGGTTTGTCTATTTTCAGGCCTCAGTACCAAGAATAATTATGCCTCTCTCTTAACTTATTACTTTGTTTCTTATTTTAGGAACTCAATAACATTTAAATCAATTGCTTGAAATATTGGGCTTCCCTGGTGGCACAGTGGTTGGGAGTCCGCCTGCCGATGCAGAGGACACGGTCTGGGAAGATCCCACATGCCGCGGAGCGGCTGGGCCCGTGAGCCATGGCCGCTGAGCCTGCGCATCCGGAGCCTGTGCTCCGCAACGGGAGAGGCCACAACAGTGAGAGGCCCGCATACCGCAAAAAAAAAAAAAAAAAAAGTAAATTTATAAAATGGTAAATTTAGGGGAAATAAAATGTATTTTTCCCTCTTAAAAATGGTTTATTGTTACTATTATAAAAGCTAGGGGAAATATTTAAAATCATAGTCTCAATATACTACAACCACTTTTAGGAAAACAAGTACTTTAAACTTAAGCTTCTTAATGGCAAGAGTTACTTTCAGTGTACTTCACACTAAATATCAGTGCTTTCTTTGAGTTTAAAATATCTAAAAGATAATCAAGCTGGCACAATGGTTAAGACTGTAGATTCAAATCTCCATTTGACTTTTCTCTGCCTGTGTGACCTCATAAAAGCCCCTAATCACGCTTTACCTCCAGATTGTTATGAGGGTTAAACGAGCTGATATAAGAAATGCTTAGAATAGTGTCTGGCATGTAGTAAGCATTCAGTCAGCATTTTACAAGCATTTACTGCTTCTGTTGTTGTTTGTCATTGTCTCCATCATCTAAAAGATGTAGAAACTGGTATTTCTCCCAAGCACCACCAGAAGCTTAACACACCACGGGTAACTAATTTAGTTTAAGTTATAATGACTGACATTGGTGATGCTGGTCCTTTGGTTTTAAGAACATCTTATTTGCATTATCATAATGAGATAAAGCATACCTTCCTTTGTATTCAAATGGCAGAACCAAAGAACTAAAGACCCCAAGTTTTTGTGAAAGAGAGTCAGACTGGCCTAGGAGCAGGGTGCCCTTAAAAGCATCCAAGCAGGGGTGAGAGAATCCCATTCTCTAACCTGTTTCACACTCTCACCACCAGTGACACAAAAAGGCAAAACTTGGCTAGGCCTTCTTCACCTACAGCTCAGGTCTCTGTACACTTAGGTGGTTTTCAGGAATCTTCACACCAACTTCTATATGCCAAAGTGTTCCCTCCAACGAAGTTCTTTTCAGTTCCTCAGAAATCATCCATCAGTCTTTGGTCCTCCTGGGCCTACTGGCAATTAAGAAGCAAACAACAAACAAAAATTGGCATCAGACAAACTGAAGTCCTCTGCTCCTCGGTTCTGCCACTCAGTAACCAATGAATTTTGCAAGTTCCTTACACTTTCTGAGCCCTAGTTTCTTTAACTGTAAAGTGGAGGTAATAATTAGAGAAGACTTGTTTATATCTGTCCAGTGATAAAGCGCCTGTGTTACCTTGTTCTGATGGTCTCAAGCAGAAACCACTCACTTCACACTGTCTTCTACTACAGGATCCCATCCTAGAAATCCTGACTCAGTCACAGGTACCCGTAAACGAACTCCTTGTATATCATACAGAATCATATATATCACAGCAGTACCCATTCCCTGTGTTAACTACCAATAGTCAAAGGTTTCTGTTACTAATTCTTTTGCTATTCCTTCCAGGAGCCTGAATTCCTAAAATTCAGCTTATAGCAGAGAGCTTTATATGAATATAAGCAAGAAGGAGAGGCATGTGGGTGATAAGACTAAATGGTTCTGGTCAATTTATTATACTAACTACAACAAAAGCATGGAGGAGAGTGGAATCCTTTACTGAAGCAAACTACAAAATTAATTTTTAAGGATTTGATCAGTGATTACTCCAGGAATAAGAGCGTATTGTGAATAGTGAGGGCAATGATAAACTCCAGGGCCTTTTCATTTGTATGATAAACTGTATTATGATTGTTTATGATTTATAAAGCCCCTGAAACCTACAAACACATCAATTTGTAGACAGGTATTTTTCCAGTCTCTGTTCTTGAACATGAGTACTTTTTGAACTTGAATGTACACCAGCATCGAAACACACACTAACACATTTTACTTACATGGTTGACCCTTGAACAACACAGGTTTGAACTGCACAGGTCCACTTACATGCAGATTTCTTTCACTAAATACTTACTACAGTATTACACAATCCATGGTTGGTTGAATCCATGGAGGCAGAACCATATGGAGGCATGACTGTAAAGTTATAAGTGAATTTTCAACTGTGCATGAGGGTCAGCACCCCAGCCCCTGCATTGTTCAAAGGTCAACTGTATACAGTTAACTTCAGAAAGCTAAACTCCTCTTTAAATTTGTCAGGGTTTTTTTTAAGAAGTTTGGTAAATTAGTAAACTATCATAGTAGTTTTGGGTTAAAATTTGGAGAATGCCAGACAAATCTACATTATCCTTTATTCTATAAGTTAAAAGATCCCATCTGTGTTATCTAATGACAATTTAGACAAGAAACGAGCATGTTCTCCTTACAGTCTTCCCCCTTCCACTGGCTTCCTGCAAAGGACTTTGAGACCCTAGGAGATGGAAGAGCCACAAGATGGTAGGAGTCTGGGGCCCCAAATTACCACGAGGAGCAAAGTCATCTGCCCATGGACCAGGAAAACCCACTGTGTTATCCAACTGAAATGTTACAGCTTATTTGTTGCAGCAGCTGTTACTCCAACCAACACAAAAATTAAACGCCTCTTGTAAATACTCAGACATAATTACAAATCTTTCCCTAACATAGCTACAATTTAGAACAAGATATAAGGGAATGGTACTCAAGGGCAGAGGTTAAGACATTCCTGAGCAAGCATCATATATAATTATCATTATCTGATGACTCCAAACAAAGGGATTTTTATAGACAAATGGTCTCTGCTTTTCCCCCACACATCTGAGAACTAATATAAACTCCCAGGTAAAATTGTGGGTCTCAAAAAAGTGACCAACAGGGAATAATGGCTCCTCTTACGAGGAAGAGGAGAAATACAACCTGATCCTCGCAACAGTGCGATTGAGACTCCTTTCCTAGGCCCAGCTATATTTTCCCTCATCTTTTCAAACACCCCAAAACACTTCCAGGAAATATATACCACAGTAGTACATCAGAGCAATTTTGTTTCAGCACACTCTAGACAGCTTTATTTTGGCCTGTATCTACCTGCTAAAATTTATCAGAAAGTGGTCATTTTTTTGGATATACCCGTATTCAGCAATCACAACATTCCTCCCTTTACTTGCCTGCTTTTCATCTTTTCTCTTTTCATTTCAGACTATTTATTTTAAGCTAAAACTATTAGAACCCTTTGACCATCTTCTTCCCATCAGAAAATTTCTTCAACATCTGGCCTTGCTAATTTGCTAGACTTCCCTCCAGCATCTGAACTTTAAGGAATCATATAAAAATATTTATTGAATTCTTGAAGTGACCTCTGTAAGTAGAGGACACTGATTAGACTGAGCCCTTCCTTTCCTAAACTTGTATTTTAGATACATCTGACCAAACAGTTTTCAAACAGATAAAAAGTGGTTTCCTCACATTAAGCAATAAAAAACTTTTGGTCAAATGGAATTCTCGTTCATCTGAAAAAGGATTGGACCCATGGAAGAATTCAGGATGAGACGCAAGTACAAGCTTGGTTGTTAATTTTTCCTTGGGTTTTTTGTTTCTTTCATGAAAAGATTTAAGACACAGCTTTATACATTTAGGGGCATATTACTCAATTTACAGGAAATTCCTGGATGTTCTATAATTAAAAGCTAGCAGGACATCACAAAGGACTTAACAACTTATATATGAGATAATCTATTCACATTATTTCCTGGCAACAGAAAGGGTGGCATCAATAAGAAAGGCAAATATTACTAACTGTCCATAGACTTCCTTTCATTTCCGTGGGTACAGCTACAGCAACTTCCCTCTCTGTTTCCCTCTGCTGAATGTAAATGCAGTTTAGTAAGTGTATTGAGTGTCTACTGTATGAAAAGCCGTGGAAATTCAAAAATGATTAAGTCATGTTCTCAGCCTCCAAGGGGCTTTTGATCCAGGGAAATAGATACAATAAAAGGAATGAGATTTGGGATGATGAAAAAAATCTGGAAATGGATGGTGGTGTGTCTTCACAACAGTATGAATATATTTCATGCCACTGAACTGTGCACTTAAAAATAGTTAAGACGGTGAATTTTATGTTATGTATATTTTACCACAAAAAGAGAAGGAATAGAGACTCCCTCCTTCTTCTTCTGTCAGAGGAAGAACGAATCAAGATAAGCCAGCTGGTAACAGCACATTCTTTGAGCAAGAGAGGAGCAGGAAAAGCCAGCATGTAGGTCCTTCCCTTTAGGCTGCTCTCAGGCCTGGGCGATGGCAAAGACTCACATGCACTGCAGCACCATGGCAGGTCACATATTGCTCCTGGAGGGCAAAGCCAGGGTCAGGCCAGCAGGGAAATGCTCTTTTATAGAGATATATATGACCATGTTATCTCTGAGGAAAATTAATTCATGGTTTTTAAAGTTGTGCTCCCTTCAGAGACAACCCAGTAAAGGTGGTAGCTGGGCTCCTGCTCTCACAGAGGGCAGGGCCCAGTCACAGGGCCAGATGCTCAGGAGGGCCCCTGTGTTTGGCTTAGTGCTCTGTTGTCACCATTTTTAAATTCTTAAGAATTTTTTTGACAAAAGGTCCCATATTTTCATTTTATACTAGGCTCAGCAAATTAGGTAGGTCACCAGTCCTACAGAGAGGGGAGGACACAGCCCCTTTTCCTCCAGAGCCTGTGTGAAGGGCAGAGAAGAAGGGCAAAGCTTGAGAGGACACACAGTCTGAGACATTTCTCGCATTGTGAGAAGCCAAAAGGAACCCAGGGAGACAGATCTCCCATGGAAAGGAGTAGAGTTGTCCTGTGAGACCAAGAGACCCAAAGATGGGGTTGCACAAGAACGTGCATGCGTGTGTGTGTGTGTGTGTGTGCACGTGCACTTGTTTGTGGTGTTTGTGTGTGCGTGCACACACACAGTAGAGTATGAAGCCAGTTAGAGGTGGACACAGGATACACAGGTCGTAAGTTTGAAATGCCTTCCCTTGGGGAGTACAAGGCAACTTCTGAGTTAACTAGAACTTATACCTCTATAAAGTCTTTCTTCGAATACTCAACCCTTCAGAAAAGAGCTTTATATACTGACATTAGAGTAGGTTACGTGGGTCTGGTGGAGGCTGATAGAAGGACTGGGATAGGCAAGGTAGCTTTGTCCCTTTCCTTCTGAGGGACACTGCACAACAGCATTGGCGCCAACCTGTCACCTCACACCCCAGGGTTGCAGGAGGCTTTCTGAAATGACAGTCTCCCATAATATGGAAGGCACCCAAGAAGCTCCAAACTTCATGACACACATCTATAGTGAAGAATGGCCTTTAAGAAGAATGAAGGACCCAAAGACCTTCAATATTGTGTTGAAAAATAGATTATGTCATTATTACATAATCATTATCTGTTTCTGTACTTTTGAATTTTTTTTTTTTTTTTTTTTTTTTTTGCAGTACGCAGGCCTCTCACTGTTGTGGCCTCTCCCACTGCGGAGCACAGGCTCAGCGGCCATGGCTCACGGGCCCAGCCGCTCTGCGGCATGTGGGATCTTCCCGGACGGGGGCACGACTCTCAACCACTGCGCCACCAGGGAAGCCCTGAAATTTTTATCATGGATATATATAACTAGCTTATTGAGGAATGTCTACTCATTGGGATGTAAACCTGATTTTTTTTTTTTTTTTTTGCCAGTAACTATTCCTAGATGTCTTAAATAAGTAATGCCTTCCTTAATATCATCTTGATCCAAATTTTAAAAGTTTTCAGACATTCTGACTTATACAAACAGTATCCTTTCATTTCCTAAGACTTGGCCCTACTTATTTTAATCAGTGTTACATCTGATTCTAATCTCATCTCTCTTACCCATCCCAACCCTAGGCATAAGCCACAGCTCTGACTTGACTGGCCTGAAATGGACAGGTGGGCTGCATGGTCTGGTTTTCACATCATTCCTCTCTCCTTCCTCTACCTACTGCTGCTTCCTTCCCTATGAGGGTGAGGCTGAGGTAGCAGGAGGAGAAATAAGAAGTGCCCTCCTGACTGGGCCAGGTCACAATCCTGCCTGAGGATGGTAGTAATTGCTGTTCTTGCTCACTGTATATGTTCTCTGGGTGGCTGGTGTGGACAGATGGTGGCTCCAACATGATGCCCTGGTAAAAGTTCACTCCCCCACCTCATTGTCCCTAATTCTCTGGCAAAGCAGACATCCAAAAAAGGGATAAAAATGACAGTCACAGGACTTCCCTGGTGGCGCAATGGTTGAGAGTCCGCCTGCCAATGCAGGGGACACGGGTTCGAGCCCTTGTCCGGGAAGATCCCACATGCCGCGGAGCAACTAAGCCCGTGCGCCACAACTACTGAGCCTGCGCTCTAGAGCCCTCGAGCCACAACTACTGAAGCCCGCGAGTCACAGCTACTGAAGCCCGCGCGCCTAGAGCCCGTGCTCTGCAACAAGAGAAGCCACCGCAATGAGAAACCCGCTTGCCGCAACTAAAGGAAGTCCGAGCGCAGCAACGAAGACCCAACAGCAGCCAAAAATAAATAAATAAATTTATTAAAAAGAAAAAATGACAGTCACCTTTTTCATAGGTTTCCTTTAAACAAACAAACAAACAAACAGGAATTCTTTGGGTACCTCCATCCGGCCTTAGGAAAAGGAGCATCTCCTCCACAGAAATGTGAGGGGAGGATAGCCTGTCTTCTCTTTGTGTGGAGGGAAGGCGGGTGGCGTTGAGCTAATTTCTGAATTTGTTTAGATCTTAACCCTGAGGGGAGGTAGCTGAGCCACCTGCTGGCTTTGCTCTGAACCAAGAATGTGAGATTTAGCCAGCATTCTGGGATAACCTGAGCCTGCTTGTTACATCTGTATTAACTTTATTAAAAATGAAATAAAATAAAATTATAGTAATATATGACCTGTGCAGTGACAGTAGAGGTATACCCAGAGAACAATTTCATAACACAGTGGAGGGGCGCTGCACCAAGACGAAGAGAAGAAGGATCAAGAACAATTTGCTAGAGGAGAGAATGTCCTACGTTCATGATGGGAAAACAACTTATCCTGCTGGAAATGTTGAGGAGGAGCAAGGTCTCTCAGCATTGGCACTACTGACATTTAGGCCAGATAATTCTTTGTAGTGGGAGGATGTTCATGCATCCCTAGCCCCTCCCCACTAGGTGACAGTAGCATCCCTCCCCAAGTTATGACAACCCAAAATGTCTCCAAACATTGACAGCTCTCACCCAGCAGAGCAAAATTGCCTCTGGTTGAAAACCACTGGGATAGATTTTTACAGACAGATGGGAAATCATGACCAAAGGCTCAAGGCGTGACATAGCATGACATTTCTGAAAACTACACATAGTTCCATATTACTAAAGTGTTAAGGGCAATGCAAGGAGTGGTGGGAGGTAGGAGTGGAGAAACATAGGAGCCTGATAAGAGAGGGTCTGATAGAGCATGCAGAGGTGAAGGAATATCATCCCTTTTGCGATAAGTCTCAGGAAAAGAAATGACATATAGGCTCTGAGTTCCAGACAGATGGTAAGAGGGCATGGGAAGAATAAGACTTTAGGCAGTTGGATCACTCAGGAGCTTGTCAGAAGTCAAGACACAAGATGATGAGGGCTTCCCTGGTGGCGCAGTGGTTGAGAGTCCGCCTGCCGATGCAGGGATCGTGGGTTCGTGCCCCGGTCCGGGAAGATCCCACATGCCGCAGAGCGGCTGGGCCCGTGAGCCATGGCCGCTGAGCCTGCACGTCTGGAGCCTGTGCTCCGCAACGGAAGAGGCCACAACAGTGAGAGGCCCGCGTACTGCAAAAAAAAAAAAAAAAGACACAAGATGAGGGAAAGCACCTGAACTGGAGGAGTGGCAGGAAGAACAAGAACAGGTTGATATATATAGGAGGCCTGGGTGGATGGCCCTGAAGCTAATGACAAGAGCATCCAGAAGGATGGGTGATCACATTCCATGGCTGGGAAGGAGGAAAACAAACGTGCATGTGTTGAGTTGTGGGTGCCTTCTTTCTCCTCTTGCTGGTAAATTTAAGATCTTAGCCTATGGAAATCTATTTCATCTTGACAGTTTTATGGATTTTCCAAGGATGAAATGTTCTGATTTCAAGCAACAAGGATGTTATATTTTGATTCTTACCACCTTAGGTAACTTGTTCAACACATGAAGCATCACAAACAACACAGTCGTGCTTTGACAATAGTTTAGAATCCTTCATTTTCAAATGCCATTGTGACATTACTCCAACATTGGCCAAATCATCAGCAAAAAGTTATCATGGTTTTGATATTGTCTCTGGAAAACTTTAGAGAGGCAAATGTACTAGAAGAAGAAGAAGAAAGGGCCTAACAAAGAATTTGATACAAATGACTTTGTCCCAGGTTGATACTTTGTTTTAGAAGAGAACATGGCTACAACTTAGCTTTGATGCATTATGAATTAACTCCAACGGAAACATTTCTGAAAAACTATGCAGCAACAGTACACAAATACAAAGCAATGTTTGTTGTAGAACTGATGAGCAAACATCATGAGCATTTTTTTTTTTTTTTGCGGTACGCAGGCCTCTCACTGCTGTGGCCTCTCCCGTTGCGGAGCACAGGCTCCAGACGCGCAGGATCAGTGGCCATGGCTCACGGGCCCAGCCGCTCCGCGGCATGTGGGATCTTCCCAGACGGGGCACAAACCCGTGTCCCCTGCATCGGCAGGCGGACTCTCAACCACTGCACCACCAGGGAAGCCCCTCATCAGCATTTTTAATGTACTATATGGAGTGAATCTTTTAAAAGGAGATTCAGCTCCTAAATAAACTTTTCATGGTAAGCAACCCAGGAAGTTAGGCTTTATTATCCTCTTTTCCTGTTCTTCTCAGTGGCCCAGATCATTTAAACTGATAAACAGCAGCTGAACTACACAAAAAGCTCCTGATAAACAGCAGCTAAGGAAGGGCAAGAAAGTAGCAAAATTCAACTATGCTGACACAGATCTTGATGAAAAATCCAAAGACTGGCATATGTGGTAGCAACAGTGCCGCAAATGACACAGAAAAGCATTTGCCCAATCCCTTGAGTATATTTTTTGAACATAAATGTTACAAGAATGTATAAAGGATTCCATTTCCTGCTTGATACATTTTTTCCCCCAGTTTCTTGCAGGTCCAAATGAAGATCTGGAGACTCTTCATATAATCACATGAGAGGAAGAAGCAAACTAAGGAAGTGGGGTAGGGAGGGGAGAGGGAGATTAAGAGCAATTTGTTCTGGGTTAAAATATTATATATGGGGTAGGATAAGGGTGTCCACATTTCTTAGGCATCCCTTGATCAATGGCATCTGCATTTCATTCTTGGTTGCCAATGCAAATTGCTTCACTTCTCTAAGAAACATTGTCCTCATCAGTCAAACGGAATCAGCACCATCCTGTGAGTAGAGGCTATACTGGTGTCTAATTTGACTGCTTTAGAAATACCTCTAGAGCAGTGTCACTCTAACAACTGTCCACGAAGCAGTAGCATCAATATATATCATCCAGAATTTGTTAGAAATTCTGAATGACAAGCTCTACCCTAGATTTACTGAATGTATCAGAATCTGCATTTTAACAAGATATTCAAGTGAAGTTGATGGTTGATGCACTGCCCTAGAACAAAGCCACTGCTCTGCAAGCTGCCTGTTCCTAGTCCACTACTAGGTAAGTACAAGAATTAGATGTAAGGATTTAAAACTTTCATAGTCATGCGACATTGACACTGACATGTGGCCACATCCAAGGAGCAGTGGACTCATGTCCTTCAAAAGGAATGAGCCCGTGTAGGGTTTCAGCATTTGTGTGGTGAGTTGCATGTGGCACAAGCTGCTACCAGTCATGGACAGAAGATGACAACATCATCATGATGAATTTTAAGAAAGAAAAACTAGTTCTTTGTCACAGAGTCTGAAAAAGGTCGGCAAACTTTTTCTATAGAGGGCCAGACAGTTAATATCTCAAGCTCTGTAGGTTATAAAGTCTCTGTAGCAACTACTTAACTGTCATTTTAAAGCAAAAGCAGCAATGGATGATGCGTAAGCAAATGAGCATGGCTGTGTTCCAATAAAACTTTATTTACCAAAACAGGTGGAAGGAAGATTGGGCCAACAGGCTATATCCTGTGCCAACTCCTATTCTAAAGGATGACTATTGGCCAAATATGATGCCACCAGAAGATTATGCTGAATCCACTTGACACGATACAATCCTCACTTTTAAAAACTGAGGAGGTGATGACACAAATGGCCACTGCCCATTACTTATAATAGGGATTTACCCTACTTGCAGTGGCCACAGAAACAGAACCTGCCCTTCCCCTTTTGTTCCTATAATAGTGGGAAATCCATGAGGACAAGGCCAAATACATCTGGACAACCCTCAGCTGCTACCCTAGCAAAACAAGAGGATCAAAAAGGAAACATCCAGGCTTCCCTGGTGGCGCAGTGGTTGAGAGTCCGCCTGTCGATGCAGGGGACGCGGGTTCGTGCCCCGGTCCGGGAAGATCCCACGTGCCGCGGAACGGCTGGGCCCGTGGGCCATGGCCACTGAGCCTGCGCGTCCGGAGCCTGTGCTCCGCAACGGGAGAGGCCACAACAGTGAGAGGCCCGCGTACCGCAAAAAAACAAAAAAAAGAAAAATAAAAAAGGAAACATCCGCAGCAGAGAAGGAAAAGTTAAGTCTCCATTCCCCTGTTCAGGGGTCTACAAACTATAGCCATTGATGAATGTCATCTGCCAAATCTAGCTTGCCATCTGGTTTTTGTTTTTTTGTTTTTTTTGTCTGCGTTGGGTCTTTGTTGCTGCACACGGGCTTTCTCTAGTTGTGGCGAGCAGGGGTCACTCCTCATTGCAGTGCGCGGGCCTCATCATCGCAGTGGCTTCCTTTGTTGCGGAGCACGGGCTCTAGGTGCACGGGCCTCAGCAGTTGTGGCTCTCGGGCTCAGTAGCTGTGGCTCGCGGGCTCCAGAGCTCAGGCTCAGCAGCCGTGGCACACGGGCTTAGTTGCTCTGCGGCATGCGGGATCCTCCCAGACCAGGGATCGAACCCACGTCCCCTACATTGGAAGGCGGACTCCCATCCACCTGTGCCACCAGGGAAGTCCTTTGCCATCTGTTTTTGTAAATAAAGTTTTATTGGAACAAAGCCATGCCCACTCAATTACATACTATCTAGGCTGCTTTTGAGCTACAGTGTCAGAGTAGAGCAGCAGCAACTGAGACCTAACGGCCCACAAAGCCTAAAATATTCACTATTTAGATCCTTACAGAAAAATTGGAATCTCTGCTGTAGTTCCTGTCATAACTGGCAGCTCCTTGTTCCAGAATGCTCTGAGCAAATGGATAAGAGGATGGGTTTCTATGTTGCCATTACTAGGATGGCTGCCAATTACTTTCTCTGAAAAACCTTCCTTTGCTAAACAAAGTAGAATAGTCAGGGAGGCTTCTTGCTGAGTTTCTCCCAACTTTCTTGGTGGCTTTCAAGTTCCTTTTAAGTAAGTTCTTTTCCTATTAAAAATATATAGACAGAGTTACTTATTCATGAGGCAGTCTATCAGTCATGTTAAAGGCAGCATTAACTTGGTGCCATTTTACATTAAACTCACACAAAGAATATTAAAAGCCTTGACAGCAAAAAGCTTGACAGGACAGACAATAACAACCTTGCAGCTAGACCTCTGGAACATTTCCAAAGTGGACGAACAGTTGCTAAACAAATGGGTTCTCTCATTTCCCAGAGAACTGGGGGCTGTTTTTGTCAAAGCTTCAAAGAATAGAAAGCATCATAAATACATAGAGCAAATTTCCACAAACAAAACCTTCCGGTCTTTGAATTCATTGTAAGTAACACTCCTAACACAGCAGGAAAGTAGGCTGCAACGGTTTGGGTAAAAGCAGAAACCCACCAAAAAAGCTCTGTGTAACATGGTGTTAACAAAACACAGTTGTGTCACTTTTAGCCAGTTGGAAGGAAGCAAGCGCTCCATCAGTTACCTCACGTTTCTCCAGTGGCAACCTTATAAGTACTACTAGTGCCACCTTATGGTCATCTGGTACTATTGCATGCCCCTAGTCACATGTTGGCCTCATTTTCCCCAAGCCAGTGAATAATATGTATTGTACAATAGAATCATGGACTCCTGGACTCCTAGAAAAAGACCTGCAAAGATCTCTAGAGCTCTTCACAGGTTACAGAGATCCCAGACCAAGTTTCCTTTGAACTAACTTTTAATACTGCAAATGCTTCTTTGAGACCAGATTAGCCACACTGGAAAGACCAGGATTGCATCTAACTCCACTTCTTGGCTTCAAAAGCTTGAGACTTCTCTGTCAGCAAGAGAGAGATATGACTGTACTACTAATATCCCACTCACTTGCAGTTCTCCCCCCACCCCAAAGACAGTCAGGCAAAGGGCAGTCATTAGAGAACACAAGACGTACATTACTATTTGGAACCGCTTTCCCCTGTTAAAGAGGAAAGGAACTCAGGTTTGGGACAAGACTGCCATGCTCCCCATGGCATTAGGAGTCAAATACTGGTTGGAAAAGTAGTTGTCCTTGTGTTTTGTAACTCTTGCTGCAGAAATCAGATTAAGTAAATAGAGGGAGTACCCAGCACCTACTGGAAAAAAAGCCCACCTACACAACCACAAGAATAGAACTGGTCTCGCTCTTCACACACAGGATGTCTCTGCCTTTCCTGCCTCCATCCTCAATCACACTCTGGATACACAACAGAGTAGGGCTTGGCCAAGAGGTCTCAAGAAGGAAGATCAGGAAGGGAAGGCTTAAAGCATGACAGGGAGATGAGGTCCAGTGGGAGATATATCAGGGCCTATGGGGAAAATAAGAGTTTCATTGGCTCTTTCTTGACAAAGATGTAGGCCTGGCCTACCTGTGCTAAATCTTTTGCTTCTGATTTGAAAAACATTTGGCTTCCTGAAAAGTAAAAACGATTAGAGGACTTTTCTTAATCCATCTTGTACGTCCTCAGAATTGACATCAACAAGCCACAAAGGGAGCTTCTACCGGTCCTCCCTGGGCAGAGTAATGATAGCAGTGATGCAGGGCCAGTGTGGCCCAGGATCCCCAAGGGGAGGGAGCGGAAGGATGTTCATAGGTATCCTGGGCTCTGTCAGGAAGAGGGAGAAATGCATCCCTCTGAGGAGAAAAAAGGCATTTGTCTCAAAGAAAAATGGTTGCATTGGGGGGGAAATGTCATACTTAATGAAGCCAACCAATGGTAAAAGAAGCAAGCTGTAACCTCCTCGGAATGTTAGAAAAACAGTGTTTGTGCTGAGAAGATACTGTTATGATTTACATGTATAGCTGTCATTTATTGATGAGCACTGTTTTTCTTTTATCATACAGGCATCTATTACCCCTGTTGTACAGATGATGAAACTGAGGTTCAGGAAAGTTCAGTAACTTTTCCAGGGTCAATAGGGAGTCAGTAGGAATAAACCCAGTTCTGTCTCCAAGCCTATGCTCTGTCCACTCTGCCCCCTGCTTCCATGATGATAGAGGTTGGTTTGCTCTCACAAATAAAGCCTGCACATGAGCACTCGTATTGAAATCCTCACATTTCTGAAACTGAATACCTGAAACACAGATTTCCACGTTGAGATCACAGACCTGCAGAAGCGCTCCTCTACAGCTCTCTCCCCACCCACAAACTCCCAGCTGAGATGGACCAGGGGGCCCGAGGCTGACTTGAGCAACAGCTCGACCTGCAGCCTGAGCCATGGTAGCTATGCCAACTCTTGCCAAGCCAACAGCCTGAAATGCTGGGCTTCCCTGGTGGCGCAGTGGTTAAAAATCCGCCTGCCAATGCAGGGGACACGGGTTGGAGTCCTGGTCCAGGAAGATCCCACATACCATGGAACAACTAAACCTTTGCACCACAGCTACTGAGCCCGTGCACCACAACTACTGAGGCTCGCGTGCCTAGAGCCCATGCTCCGCAACGAGAAGCCACTGCAATGAGAAGCCCACACACTGCAACAAAGAGTAGCCCCTGCTCACCGCAACTAGAGAAAACCCGCGCACAGCAACGAAGACCCAACGCAGCCAAAAATAGATAAATAAATTTAAAACAACAGCAAAAAAATATATCAGAAAAGTATTTTTTTAAAAAAAAGGAAAAAAAAAAGCCTGAAATGCATGGCCCATTCTTAACCCCACACAGTCATCGTCTCACTGTCATCTTTTCTGTCTCCTGCACTTTTTACCTGGACTCTTCAGGGCGAGAAAATGGGCTACAACTTACAGCAGGTAGACACTTTACACTGAGCTTTGCCAAAGACTCCAGCAGCAGACGCCAGCAGGACCCTCAATGATCGAGAGATAAGGAACATCTCCACAATGACTGGAGAAGATCCCAAAGACAGCACAAAGACCCTGAAAAGGACTAACTACCCTACAATGGTTTCCTTGAGGTCCCCCTCACTGATACCCATATAGCACCCTAGGGAGCAGGAAGCAGAGGGGCAAATCTTTGAAAGGAGGGGAATATCCTTTTCTGGCAGAAGTTTGAATTCTGAATTTGAATAAATATTTATCCAAAAGACACTAAGCTCACCTAACAGACGATTTAAAAACAGAAGAAACTCAATTACCAAGTAAGTTTTAGATTTATTTTTCCTGCTCCCAAATGGAATATGGGATTGAGGACAAGGTGAGATCACTTATGGAAAATAAAGAATACTACCTTTTTTTGCACACTTAAGTTGTAATGTGTAAATGTTGTCCCACGTGTGCTTGTGTGTTTGTGTTATGTTTTATATCAAATAATCCAATTTCCTTTTTGACATGGTAAATCCATGCAAAGATTTCAGTAAGGCATTTTTATAAAGTCTCCTATGATATCTTTGTGAACAAGATGGAGAAATGTGGGCTGGATGATAATACGCTTATGTGAACTCTCATGCTGCCTATATTTGTTCCTTTTTGGACACCAAATTTTCAGTGAGACATTGACAAAGTGGATTTTCCTGTAAGAAAATGGTCAGAATGACGAAAAATCTGGTAATCCTATCCTAGGAGGGATGAAATGTTTTATCTTTGAAAAATGAAGACTCTGGGGGAAGCGGGAAGGGGTACGCATATGTGATGGAGTGGAATGAGTATATTCTGCAAGGCAACCGAGGTTCAAATCATGAATCTTCCTTTACTACAAAATGCTTTGTGTAATCCACATGCACTTACCATGCTCTGTATTGTAACTCCACCGTTTGCAACAATGTCTGCAGGGCAGAGTGGGCAATGCAGGACAGTGGGAGACAGAGAGCCAGAGCTAGAGAGAAGGGGGTAAAAAAATGAGAAAACCTGGGAGAAGAATCCACAGCCCCAAGGAGATATTAATATTCACAAAGTAAGTTCATATTACAGATATGGCATTTCTGGAACAATTCCAGATGGAAGGCAACAGGGTTCTATCACAAAGCAGAGGGAATATGGCTTCAGAATGGTCAAGTGGGGTGGAAATGGTAGGAGGACCAAATCTGGAATAGGACTGTATCCAAGGGAGGTCCTTCTAAGAATTGGTGGGAATGATTACAAATGGGCCAAACCTGGATGTACACCTGGTGGGAAAAGAGCTGGAAAGTAATCCCTTGCCACTCTGGCTATAAGGGAGGATTTCTCAAAAACTCTCCTGAAGGAGAGAGATGTGAAGAAAGTCCAGGAAGAAGGGGATTTGTCTGTCCCAGAGGAGACAGAGAAAGCTGCCCCCTTTCTAGACCAACCGGACCATAGCCTTGCCTGAAATTCCTCTTTAGGATGATCATTCCCTTGCCTTAAATGTAAATGCGCCTTAAGGGTTTCTTATCAAAATGCCAGTAACCTTGGGAGAAATAATATACTAAGCATTACAGTGCATTAAGACCTTAATGAGGCTTAGTTCCAGTAGTGACACTCATCTCTAGTAGTGGCAGCAAACTGGGATCCAGACGGCAAGTTTAGGAATCTGCTTTGTCTAGTTTAGATAACTGGTTGGAAGACCAGATGAGGGCATGATGCGTTGCCTGGAGTTGGAGGGTCTTGGCAGGCAGAGCAGCCTGAGAGCCCTGCATATCTAGAAGCAAGGACAGTTGGAGAATGAGGTCCAGGAAACAGGAGAAGGACAACAGAGGGGATGTGTGAGGGTTCCTGAGTCAAACCTCACCCACATCATGGTCCAGCTAAGGGCCATGCCTACCTATTGCTGCTTTATTTCACATCTTTTTGCCAACAGCAAAATGAACATGCACTCACTCAGTGAGTTTCTTCCATTATTTGAAAATATTATTATTAATAGAATAACTGAAATAAAACCATTTGTTCATTTATAAAGCATGAAGTCGCTAAGATTAGATGGTTTTATCGATGTCCTTCAAAGCAAAAATTAGACATTTGTCTTTTGCAAAATGCAAAGACTCAGTTTCTCCTTACCTTGTTTTTCACTCCCAGAACCCAGAAAATACTAGAAGAGAGAGAAAGGAGACACCCAGGAAGCCAAACTAAATGCTCCAAAATAAGTGCATTAAAAGCATGCATTTTAATTACATGCTACATGCAAGCCATTTCAGTTCTCCTCATCTTAGAAAATAAGAGGGAAGCCCAGTGGTCTCCTAAAATCAGCTATATTGATAGTTCTCTGAAGAGACAGCTATCAGAAACAGAGAAACACCAAAACTAAGAAAGCTCAACAACCTGGAGTCATCTGCACAGAAAGAACTCTAGTTCTTTCCATGAGGACACTGGAATGTTAAAGTTTACGATTAAAGCAAGGTTATTAAGATAAGATAGAATAGGATTAAATTATTTTAGGAATACCTGCCTTCAGCTAAGCTTCACAACCTTTATTATCTGCATTCTATATTGGTGTCCTTCTAATAATTGAAATTATTTAATATCTTAAATGCATCCCTAGGCATAGAAGAGTTAATAAAGATCAAACAGCCACTGAATTCTCAAGTCTTGGACTGATGAGAGGCAAGTAATCACAGATATGGGGTTGTGGTCCGGGAAAAAAAATGTGGAAAGGGTTAATGTGTTACATAAGATCAGACGTGAATGGGACTCAAGTATCTTGCAACAAACACGAAGAAAGACAGAGACTTGTTGTAGAAATAACATGATACAAAAAGACTCCAGAGAGAACAGATTAGAGATTCACCAAGCCAACCTATCTAAGACGGCCCCTCACTTCTAACACCAAGGGGTGGAGTGTGAGAGCCTGGAGGCTCCTGAATAAATCAGGTGGCAGGGGCCACTGGATAGGGTCTTCTCACTCCAACTCACCTGCCTAGATCTGACCCTGACTTAGTTACATTCCCATAGGTATTACTCCTATAGAGAATAATCTATAGTCTATCTGAAAAGAGTTCACTCCACCCCACCCAGGGGGGTTGCATCAAAAATACACACTAGCTCATGGAGCGCAATTTGTGAGAGATTCACTGGTATTTCTAGGACTGAGATGCGGAGGACATAGGATATAAAGGATATAAATTCCTACTTAGTCCACACCTTCTCAATAAACATTTTTAGGAAAGCCTATATGAGGAAGATATTAAATATGAATAGCCTCACACAAGTCAGCACAGAAATTCGAAAATCTATCAATTACTAAAAACAGGAAATTTTATTCACCAGGTAGCACTTTCACAAAATACTGTTTTTAAAAATAAACTATTTAACTAGACAAGAAAATTATATGTTTTTAAATAAGATACATTTTGTTAGATGTGATAGACACTTACCGTTGCCTTTCCAGCTTCCATTACACCTTCTTATGCCCTTAATTTTCAGAATTTACCCCTTGCTCTCTTTCAATCCACTGGACCGTTCAGGGCTCCTCAGGCCCCAGAGGAAGTCAGAGACCCAGGCCTAAGGCAACCAGTGCATAGTATTTCCCTACATTATATTGATGGTTGATGAGGGGGTGGGCATGTGATCTAAATCAGTTCAATCAGAGTGAATCCCAGAGGTTTTCCAGGATCACCTGGAAAAGAGGCAGAGGGTAGTGAAGCTCTGAGGCTGGAACAGGTGCAGCAATGCTGCTGCCCATGCAGGGAAGACAATCTGGAAGAAGCAGAAATGGTGAGATGGAGAGAAATGGAGTCCTGGTGAGGTAATCTGAGCCCCTTCATCGAACAGCCCTTACTTAATACCTTTCACTTTCGACAGCCATTAAATTCCCCTTTTGCTTAAGCCCATTTGTGTTGGTTTTCTGTTAATAACCACTAAAATCACTGGCTGTAATGATTTCATATAAATGAGATGCTACCCTATGGAAATGTGTATTTATAGAGCCAATATGACTGTGCATCAGTTAATACTTTTCCCTCTTTCTCTAGATTCTGTTTTCCTCTTATGCTAAACCTCAGGAATTACAAATTCTTCCAGATCATAGGCCTCTCAGCTTTTGCAGCTATAATCTAACACACAATGGAATATTTCTTCTCGCTTTCTTATAACCCCAAAATCAGAATTATTTTCACCGAATTTTCCTTAACTTTTTTCTCACTAAAGTTTTCTTAATTTTTTCTTAAACTTTTCTTAAGTTTTTTTCACTGAAATCTACTACAAAACATTTCCTCTAGAATAAAAGTTTTCCCTGAAAACTGCAATGACAGAGAACAATGGGTTTGAAATGGTAGATAATTCAAAAATTCCTCTTATGGATTATTCTCAAAGATAATTATTACATTTGGCCTATATAACATTAAGTTGTACGTAAAATATATAGAAACAGTTTAAAAGGGAAGTAGGGCCCCAATCTAAAACAAGCAAAAAAACAAAAACAAAAAAACCCTGCCTATGAGTAAAAGAGTCAAATGTATTTCAGACATGAGTCCAGCACAAAGGGTTACTCTAAACCGACCACATATTAGGTTGTCAGCTTCAAACCCAAGTCACCCCCCCATCAACCTCAGAGCCAGTTCTGGGATCCCTCAGCAAGGTTAGCCTAATTCCTCTTGGCTCAGCCTGAGCTGGCTCTCTCTCTGCACAGCAGTGTTCACATGCCCTGCGATGGAGAGAGCGAGCCTTCAAAGTGTTTCTTTTTGAACAGGCATAAAGTGCCTATTGAAGCCCAGAAAGCCGCCTCACTGTGGGGCTGACCTCGCCATGCTGCTCACATTCCCCAGAGGTATGGACAGTAGTTAGAGCTGAGGAAATGTCATTCAGCAGTTTTGTGCAAATGAAATTTGAGAAATTTGCACGATACATGTGGAGCCCATTGTTCATATCTAAGCTTGTTAGCTGTTTTCCTCCTGGGAGCACAAAAGCGTTACTGAGAGTAAAAAAGAAATCCCACTGGATGAGGGGAAACCTGAGGGGCCCCCCGAAGGACCCTTCACTGCAGGCCTCATTTCATGCCAAACGACTTCAGCAGAGGCCCACTGAAAGGAGGTCACAGGTATTTACCTTTCTTCCCCGTCTGTTTCAATCAGTTTTACAGAGAAGGAGCGAAAATGCCAATACTCTCCTCATTCTTGAGCCCTCAGTGCATTCATTTTGCAGATTTCTTATGGAAGAGTAGACTTTTAAAACAAGAAAATGTCATTGTAACAAACTTAAGCTTTATCTACAGATAGACTGATTTCTTACCTTAGCTACACTGGATTACATCCACCAGTCCTGTCATTTCTTACAAGTGATGCTATGTCAGAACAGAATAGTGATTGCATTTATGGCCTAACACACCCTTAAATATCACCCACCTCTAATAACACTGCAACAATGCTCACACAGAGAATTGTACAGGGGATGAGAAGAAGACAGAATAATAGTTTATAAGTACAGTTATTTGATTATTAGGTTAATGTATGTAAAGAAAGGTATAAATAAACCAAAAGAGTGGATATTCCAAAATCTGTCTATATTTGCCCTTGTATATATGGTTAACTATGTCTGGTAATTAACCCCAATTAATATATTTGTTTTCTTAAATGTTAAATGTTAATTAAATACATACTTTATGCCAGGTACTGTGCTAAGTGGTAAAAAATGAAAAAGAAATATCTGCTTTCGAAGGTTCTTCCCTGTGGTAAGAAAAACAAGAAAATGGACAAGATTCTATAAAGTTTAAGTAAATAATGTAGAGTATTAAGGGAAATGAACACACATTCAGGTGCAAGTGTTAACAGAACAGGCCACATGGCAAACTGCCAAGAAGCTTTTCAGGATGGACTTACCTTGCTAAATTTGCATGTACGTGGCCTGGCCTCCTCCCTGGAAAGCTCAGAAATCTGATTTTGTCAGCACACCAAGCATGAATCTGTCTCTGTAACATTAACTTATATTAACTGAGCTTAACAATACTAATGCATAACCCAGAATTCTAACTAACTAGTTTATAAT
Organism: Monodon monoceros; assembly: GCF_005190385.1. Lineage (NCBI taxonomy): Eukaryota > Metazoa > Chordata > Mammalia > Artiodactyla > Monodontidae > Monodon > Monodon monoceros. The sequence continues at coordinate 98,108,269 of NW_021703768.1, forward strand.
GAAACTTGCACTGTCACGAGGATTAGGGACAGAGGGCTTGTGATGACACAGCATGTTCATTCTGCTTCTGAAGACAGATCTACCTACACATTCTCAACCTCACTTATATGCAGAAAAATATTTAGATAATTACAGAGTCAAAACTAGGGAAATTACTTGAATGCAACACACATTTGATGACTTCAGGCTATGACACCATGAAGAATCCAACTCCACACTAGTGAGACCTGCTGAGAATATCTGAACAGTCAAGACGACAGTCACCCTACCCCTGGCCAAGGCAACAGCATGCCTTCCCTGATGACCAACCTACTTCCTCATTAGCTCATATTTTTAATATACTTAATTTTAATGTATGTACATATTTTTATGACTACAGAAAAACTGAGAACAAAATTTAAATTACCTGTAATCACCTCCTAGATATTGAAATGCATTTCCCCCAATCTTTATTACATTTGCATAGATAGACAGATAGATGATGAATGTATGTATATATGCACATACATATATATGTATATGTATCCCATGGTAAGCTGGGGGCTCTGGAATGTTTCATGTCAGCATGGTGTCATACCCAAAGATATTTCAGTTCAGCATCTAAAATAATTGAAGAGTAACTTAAGTATTTGCAAAAGTCCCTCACAAAATAAAAGAAAAAGCAGGAATATATCTAGCAGAAATTCTTAAAAACCCTTTTACCTCATTTGATTTATTCTCTCTCAATTCTCTCCCACCCCAAAAATATATTTAACCCCTTCAAAATTCACTCAGTCTTTTCAAACCAACAAGCTTTCTTGCTTGCTCCTTTTTCTTCTTGGTCTTTCCATTTCCAGTGTAAATATGGCTATTACACCATCAGCATCAACGCCATTCAGCAACTATTTTCCCCACTAATCCGTAAGCAGAGTAAGGGAAGTGAACATGTCTTTCTTCTTTCCAGATAAGCCCTAGTGCCAAACAGAGTGTGTTAATACGTTTGTGATCACTGACAATACACACACACACACACACCCATACAAACTCACACAACAGTTTTTTACAGAATTGAATTAATCCTCTATATACCTTTGAATCACTTACATTTTACATTGTGAGCAATTTCCAAAGTCATAACAATTTCTTCCTATAGACTTCTTATCAGGTGCATAATATTCCATTACATAACTGTTCCATAATGTCACCATTTCCCAATGTGGATTTTTTTCCCTTTTCTCTGTATAAATAATGCCTCACTAAACATCTTTGCACAAAACTGTCTCTGATTATTCCCTTAGAATGATTTCGTAGAAGTGGAATCACTGGACTTGACTCAATATGAACTTCTTAAGGTCTCAATACAGACTGCCAAACGGTTTTACAGAACAACTGCAATTCCAATCCCACAGTACATAAGAGTGCCCTTCTCCCTGAACCCTTATCAGCACAGAGTACTAGGGTTTTTTGCCTTTATCTTTTCAAAACTGAAATTTGGAAAACAATATATTTCTTTTAGATATATTGACACCTTCAGTAAAGACTGACTTGAACTTGGAGTCAATATGTATTAAATCTTACATATTACACAGTTAAAGTTTCCAAGGTGACCCTACGTCCTCTATTTCCGAGTTGCTGCCTTAAATTTTTCTGGAACAAGGTGAAGTATCGACGAATAACATTCTCTAAGTTCTGGTTGAGCACCTCACTGCTGCTCCCAGGCAAGATAACTGAGGACTATGAGCAATAGAAACATGTAAGAAAAGCTTTAGGGGGTCATTGAAGGCTTTTTAGAGGAGAAAAATGATCAAAGGGAGTTTTGAACAAAAGCTCTTTAACAGCTAGACCATGGAGGTAAGTGCACATCCTGAATTGTTACATTAGTGGCCCCCAGTGAACCATGTGTCCTGGCATCCAGGTCCTTGTAGAGTCCTTTCCCACACTGACTCTAAACTCAGCCACATGACCTGCTTTGGTCAAGGGAATATCAGCAAATATGACACCATGGAGGCTTTATAAGCACCCATTCATTAGGACTAGCCCAGCATCATGTGAAGAAGCCCAGATGAAAGATCACAAAGAGAGAGAGGATCAGTCATCCCAACTATTCCAACTGAGGCACCAGACACATGAGGAAGGCCATATGAGATCCTCTTATCCCCAGTCAAGCTGCCAGCCAACTGCAGCCACATGAGTGAGCTCAGGTGAGGCCAAAGAAAAATTGTGCAGACAAATCAGAGTTGCTTTCATCCATAAATCTAGGGATTTATGCAGCAATTGACAACTGATCCAACACATTCTAGGCATAATAAATAGCATTCATTCAACATGTATTGAGCACTTGGAGTGCACAGTCCTAAAAGAGAGACCTGCATGTTAATAAAATAACTACACAGTGTGACAAAGGCTGTAATACTTGATAGGTATTACAAAGGATAATAAAGGAAGGAGTTCTCTACCCTACTTTGGTTAGTCAGCAGTTTCACAGGAAAAAAGAAAAATACATCAACTTTGTCTTGAAAAATGACCATGCAGACTCAGAAGAAAAAGATAATCATGGGTAGGGGAAATGACAGTGTAGAGATGAAAAATAAAACAGGATGTTCAGGAACCTGCACATTACTTCATCTAGTAAGAGTACAGGTACGTGTTGGAGAGAAGAAAAAGATGAAGGTCTTCAGGCTCAGATGAGAACTAAATAAATTCTTAGTAGCTCCATTTTACAAATATTACGTGGGACAGTCAAAATAGGAGTAAGTTTGTACTCTTAAGCCTACACTAACCTGCCTTTCTAGAATGTCCAGCTTGTTTGGATCTAAATGCATCACTCTTTATAAATGTTGCATTTCAGTTTGAGCTTAGGTGATAAGGTATCAAGTTGGGGAGAAGTATTCCGCAGTGATGGATCATATCCCACTCTGGATAGCTCATTCAGCAATAAGGTTATTCCAGTGAATTCCTCATTCTATGTCCAATATCTAACATATAATTCAGCTTGATTTTAGAAATTTTGTCTTAAAATTATAGAAATCTGATAAGACTTCACCCAACAAACAAATTTTAGACAATTTAGGGAATGGATATAGAGACCCAAATGATATCCAACAAATAACATGAAACCAGCAGCATTAGACTTTGAGTATACTAATTGTCTATACTAATTAAAGAATTAGGTCAAGTTTGTTGTTTTAAACAAGCCACTAAAATTTTTGATACAAAGAAGCTGAGAGTAAAATGAAATAGCATGAGCTAATCCTTAGCTGGGAAGAATTAATTTATTGAGTCTCTAAACTCCATTTCCACGTAAAGGCAGGATTTTATATTAGTAAGAATATAACATAAGAACCAAAAGAATAAAGTAAAGACAAAGTCAAATTCTAATTTGTAAATATCTATACTGGGGTTGGTTGTCCAATAACTGTTTTATGTGTAAAAGAGAGAGCTATAACTCGCAACCTGGTCTAAGAAAATGTGTTAGGTACAAGCTCAAGAACGGCCCTCCACACAGACACACACTATGAAGATCCATCCCAGAATAGATAGCGCCCCCCTAACCTCATCAGTTGTTGATATGTACAGAGGAGCCTCCTTCTCACTCCAGATAAGGCATGACAGACCAGGCAACAAAATTAGTGAGGGTCAATATAATAAGAGTCAGCAGTTAATCGATTGCAGAAGGAAAGCTTCACTGAAAGAAGCCAGACCTCTGTTTTCTCAGGATAATCAAATGCCTGACTCATGCAGACTCATAAAATTGACTTGTTTTTTTCTTGGTCTAATTGACTGATGCCTGGGTATTACATAAACCTTAGGTGTCCTCAAGATAAGACTTAATACTATACTACTAAAGCCAGACATCTAATTACTTTCATTCCACATGAAAGATAGCCCAGTGAAATGGATGGATGTTTTTCCCACCAAGAGAAGACCTTTCTTTCAAAGTGTCAGGGAGCTGTGCATAAGCCCTACTAAGGAACATCTTCTGTAAGTCATGCCAATCAGATAAATCTTTAGCTATAAATAGTAAAGATGAAGTTATAACTACGAAACACATTATACGCGTAACTATTACTCTGCATTCTGTTTTGCTTATTCAAAACTGACCCTAATATAGTATTTTACCACTTTAAATCTGATTTTTATAAATCATAGAATATTAGACTTAGGAGGAACTTTAGAACTTTTCTAGCCTAATAAATCACCAAAAAGCAAAACCTCATGTACAATATCTCTGGAAAGCTATACAACTGAACTTTATTATGTTTTTCTCTTGCAAAATTTTTAGTATTTCTGATTTAAGAAATCCTCAGATCAACTCCTATCTTTATATTCAAATATTTTTCAAAAATTTAACTATATATCTTTAAAATAAGTAGTTTCTAAATGTGGCTCTTATCCAATATCTCCAGCAGTTAATATTTTGAGCACATTTTCAAATATATATGTATAAATTACATACATGTGTTTCTTTACTATTAAATCAGTAAAATACATACATCAATATGAATTTTTAATTAAATCATTTAGAAAAATAAAGAGTTCTGTATGACCCATTAAACATAGTAGATTATACATGCACATTTATCACTACTTTGTCCCAACCCCACAAAAGTGACAGTAAAAGATTTAGAGATGACAGAAACCTGAAATCTTGTAAGTAATGGGGGCAGGGGTGGGGGCCTGAGAGAAGTAAAGTGACTAGAAAGTTCAATTCACAATACAGATTTCTTCTAGAAGTGCTTAGAAACTAGAGGCACTGTGTAGAAGTTTTGGTTGGAACATGAGGACTGGTTGGAAGATCCCATCTCCACTTTACACAGCTAAATGACTCCCCTCACACCTCACTGCAACCTACACATTCCAGCAAAAGACAGTAAGTTTACTTTCCAGAAAGCTTTGCATGGTTGAGTGAGGCACTGTACTGAGAATGATTAAGTTAAATTCTACACACAGAAAGATGAGACCTCCAGTCCCCTTCCTTTATTCAGCTACCAGAATGCTAGAAGTCAAGTTTATTCTATCCATGCATGAAACTAGAGATTCCTCTGAGGAAATGGAACTGGTAAACGAACAGCTACACTATTTGGCCATTCCAAAGCGAAAAAACCTGCTCATTGCCTTTCTACCCTATTATGAAGCTCCCCAATAGATAAGCCTCAATTGTACATACAGAAATTTCATTAAGCTTTTTAGTGTCTCATTCATTAATATGAACAAAGAGCCAAAGATCACCAGAAATTTGAGAAAGGTCTCTAGCATGAAAAATAGAGATCAAAACTAATAGAGAAAAATAGGCACTGAGAAGAAATAGAGCACAGGTTAAAACAACAAACTATAGTCAGAGCTCTAAGAGAAGCTATCATAACTCTGAAAAAGAATAATGTGTTATAGTCAAAGAATAAACATAGAAAAAGAAAGACCTCTTGGAAATAAAAATGTTAGCCAAAAAATAGTTCAATATAAGGATTGGGAGATAAGAATGACAAAATATACCAGAAAGTAGGACCAAAAAAGCAGATGGAAAACAGGAAAGAAATAAGAAAATTAAAATCAACATAGAAGTTCCCATATCTAATTAATAGGAGCTCTAAAAAGAGAAAAAGGAAGTAACTAAAACAAAAATAATACAAGAAAAAGTTTTCAGAACTAAAGGATATGAGTGTCTAGATTGAAAGGAACCAAGTACACTGCACAATAAATGAAGAAATATCTACAATAAGACATATAATTGTGAAATTTCAGATCACTGGATGAGAAAGGAACTTTTATAAAAGTTCCCAGAGAAAAACAAAGCATCAGAAATCAACATGACATTGAATTTCTTGATAGCAACTTTGTAACTTGGAAGTAGAGGAAATAATGCCTTATGAAGAAAAAAAAATATTTTTAAACTACAACACTATCTTCATCAAAACTATCAATCAAGGCACTTCAGACATGCAAATTCTTGAAAAGTTTATCTCCCACATGCCTTCTACCAGGAAGTCACTGGAGAATGGGATCCACCAAAATCAGGGAGAAAAGCAACAAAAAGGAAAACATGAGACAAAACAAACTAAGAAATCAACAAAGAGGCAAAGGAATTCCAAGATAGTGAAGAAAAGTCAAAGAACAATAGCTAGCTATGTAGTAGATCTAGAAAGCAATCAATCCATTGTAATAATAATGTAAATACTGAATGTTAAAGAAAAATTTTACATAATCATACTGAGACAACGGCAGTAAGGCAAGAGTATGAGTAAGCAGAATATAGGAGAACAAAATCCTCATCTTTCACAACAGAAGTCAACAGGTAATGTCTACAATAGAAAAATCAAGTAATAGTAGTATGGGCGTACTATTTAGAAACATAAAGGTAAGTGGCAAAGGAAAGAGCCTCTGGGGAAAAGGAATGAGGGTAGCAATGGGTGTAACTGGGAAACACTATTTTTCTGTTATAAACTTTTTAATGTTTAAGCTTTGTACATGTATTTCATTCACAAAAAATTAAGTTACAAAGGAAAATTAATATATTCTTCCTGGAAGTGAGAGGATTACAGACTCTGAGTATGCACATTCCACTTTGGAGACCATCATTTCATACAATAAAACAAATGAGACCTTATTTCAATATAGCAAGTCTTCCTAGGAGCTCTGCAAATGACAAGAGATCACAGAAAAATATAAAATTCAGAGAGAATGCTCTAGCCTATCTCAAATAATCTATAAACAACATTTCATGTAAAACCAGGTAGCCTATCTAGACTAAGTCAGTTCTAGACATCCAGAAGCCCAGTTCCCTTTCTCTGTACAAAGCAATGATTCTGGTTCCATATTGATTGGAAAAACCACCTGGAGGAACACTAGTTTAAAATGCAAACTCCACAGTCTACATGGCTCCATGGGTTTTTATTTAGTAGAAAGTATAGCACTGGGACCCAGGAATCTGAATTTTTACAATGGCCACAGGTGATTTTATGTCACTGATGCCCAGATCTTAAGAAAGAACATCAAGGTGTTCTTCCTACATTCCGTATTTTAAGGGTAGGGATTGGCAAACTTCTGTAAGGGACCAGAAAGTTCATATTTTAGGCTTAACCAACCATACAGTTCTACTGCAAGTACTCATCTCCACTGTTGTAGTGTGACAGCAGCCATAGACGATATGTAAACAAATGAATGTGGCTATGTGCCAATAACAATGTAGTTGTGGACATCAAAATTTGGATTTTATACAATTTTGACCTGTTACTAAATATTATTCTTCCTCTGCTTTTTCTCAACCATTTAAAAATGTAAAAGCCATTCTCAATTCCAGGGCCTTACAAAAACAAGTGGAAGACCTGATTTGGCCCTCAAACAGTAGCTCCCTGACCCCAGCTTCAGGGCACTCCACAACCACTAAATGAGCAGTAACACCAAGAGGAGTCCATGGGAGGAAGGAAGCTCCAGAAACCAGAGTCAGAAAAGATCTGTTATTTGACATAAATCAACCATAAAACCTCTAATACAAACAAAGCAAACAGCAAAATTGGTGCTTCCTCCCCTCCACATGTATCCTATTAGGGAGAATAATTAATGACTTCCTCCCACTCCCTGCAGTCTTATCCCATTCTTCCAGAAGCTTTCTTTGATGATTATATTAATCTGATTTCACCCAAATAAAAAATACTAGGTGGGAAAGGTGAGCACACAGAGTGATTTCCTCAAAGTCCTTTCTTCTTCTTTGATTAGGACTCCCTTCAAGAATCAGGCTTTCAGGGGGATTTTACACTGTCTTCTTAGTTTAACCATATGAATTTTTAGGTTATCTAAGCAAATCAGAGTTTTGGGCATCCAATAATATGCTTAAATTTTAAAGTTCTCTGAATAACCAGCTACCATAATACTGAACAAGAATCTTAGCATCTAAATAAATCATTCATCTTGTCATTAACTTAATATTTATTGTGTGACAATATAGGATGCACAAGTTAATAAGATTATATCATTAAACTAGGAGGTGGCTTACAGAAATTGGTCCCTAAAATTCATTATGGGTTTATAACCCTGATAAATTCTACATCAGTTTATAGGGTTTCAGAAGCATTTTTTTGACCAGAACATTAAATGATTCTTCTCTCAGGTTTCAGGCTTCCACTAAGATGATCTGGCACCTGTGAGGCTTTCTCTGTCTCACATTTTTTTCCTTTCAAGCACCCCACATTTAAATTAACAACAATTTCAATTAAAGACTAGCTTGGAAACATCTGATTTAAGGTTCCCACCCTTAATGTTTAGTATAAAAATACACAGACCATGCTGACATATATAGCATTACACTGTTTATCATTAATGTATTGTTATTTTAGATTTTTTTGACTAAATAAGCTTATTAGTATATGTTTATATCTTCAAGTTATAAATCAGAGTGTTTTGCAGGAATATAATCATTTAAATTTTTCATAAATAAAATTTGCATATTAAGATCTCAAATTACAACTTTGATTTCATCATGAGAGGCAACTGATGATTCCAAAACGTAGTGCAATTTTTGTTTGGTTTGTTATAAGTTGAAAATAAAAAGGAAACGGATACTTCTGTGCAGTGTTTGCAGGCCTTGGTCAATACTGAAATAATTGCATGGCCTTGGAAATGAACTGTCTAAAATCTGCTAGCAGCTCTGCCCCATTTGCCTCTTAGATGCCACTTCACATTCAGATCAAGAGTTTTCTAAAAGTCAGTGAAACTGTGATTTGCCCCATCTTTTGAGTAATTCTTACTGATTTGATCAATTACTCCACCTTAAAATTCCTTAAGACTCGAAAAATGCTCATGTCAGTACCAGCCAGGAGAGCAGATGTGTAGAAAAGTAAGTAAGAGAAGGCACTGGCATTTCAACTCTATATTCAGTTGCATCTCAGAGGTGCCCAGAATTGTTTCCAATTCAGTGTAAATTCTTCCCTGAAATCCTACAGTCCTACATATTACATACACACATGGGCATTCTCTCCCCTTCTTTCTCTTTCCCTCCCTCCCCCTCCCCATTTTCTCTCTTCTTCATTTACTGCTCCACACCCACCCTACTCTTGATGCTCTCCAGAAAAGCTAGCCACTTCAACAGTTTTACATTCACCTAACAAAATTAAAACACTTCCTCAGGTGCACATTCTATAACATATGCTTTTAACACCTTGTCTCAACTTAGGAGTAAAAATTAAAATAAAGCAGAGCATCAAGATCTTACATAAAAACTCTTTAGATTTACATGAAAGCAACAGAAACATAACCACTTTTGCTTTAGTCTCTGGTATGCATCTTCAATATGCCCTACTCCCCCCCATGCCGCCAGATATAAACATTCTAGGAAGGTGTAGAGAACAGTGGAAGGTGAGCAGCCTCTGAATCTGTGATCAGTTAGATCCAGGGCTTTGTAGGGCTCCATTAACCCACTGTCTCGTGCTTGTCACTTATGTTCAAGACAGACACTATTCCTTCAAAGCAATTTGCTCATTATTTCTATACAATGAAATTTTTACTCAAGTACTCTAGTTGGAATCAAAATTGTGTAAAATGTTTCAAGTGCAGACAGAAGCAGCAGAATATGTCCTCACTAACCCTGCCTCCACCCCAAGGAACAAAGATTTTGAACAAGCAACTCAGTTCATATAGAAATATGATTGTTTTCCACCAAAAGCTTACACTAACGCTTCTGGCAAATTTCCATGTCCACAGTAAAAACTGAAAAATCTTAGAAACAGTGGAAGATTTATTATTAAATAAATCTTATTTAATAAATAAAATTATTTAATAAATAAATAAAATTATCTTATTTAATAAAATTATTTATTTAATAAATAAATAAAATATAAAATAAATAAAATTATAAATAAATAAATAAATAAAATTATTTAATAAATTTATTTACTTAATAAATTTATTTAATAAATAAATAAATTTAATAAATAAGTCTTATTTATTATTATTAAATAATAAATAATTATTTATTATTCTTGTCACTGTTAATCTGTTCCATTTTTGTACCTTTAGATTAGACAGACATGATGGGAGCAACATATCAGCGGCTATACCTACAGTGGGATTCAAAAACAAAAGGTAGAGGCTCAAATGACCACAGGAGCCAGGCAAGTAACATATGTGACTGTGCTGGGTCAGGGAAAAGTGGAAACTGAAGAATACCTGTCCAAAGGTATGGAGGTCAGGCAACACTGACCTCCCATCTGACTGTTGCCACGGAGGAATATAAGCTCAAGGAGGCAAAATCTTTTAATTTTTTGAAAGAAAACAGAAATCTGAATTCTTGAGATTTCCAATATGAAATGCCAGCAACTATTTTTTTTTAATTAAACAATGTGCTGGCTGTAGAAACATTTTATTTCACAGGCGACCAGTCTGTCATATCTATATATCTAAAACAAATTGTTCATCATAACATCTCCAACTCTACCATCAGGGAGCAACTCTCTTGAATGTCTGTGACAAACCTGAGGCAAGAATACCACAGAATGATGTCCCACTCACCATCTTCCTTAGGACTAGTGACTGGATGCTTTGGTAAGAGGAACACAGGGTCATGATTAGAAGTGGACTAAGGCAACGTTTGCTCTCTTCTATCAATGGCCACCTTAGTGTGTGAGATAAAGTTGAACTAGGTTGAGAATACAGGGAAGCTCCACAGAATGGTGGCTAGCCTTCTATAGAAAGATGATTTAGCAAATACTGAGGGGACAGAACAAGTCCATATTCTACTGTGTTACACAACTGTAACCCTAAGGCTTGGATCCCAGCTCCTGACGATGCCAGGGGAAGGGCTGATACATCCACCAATAATTCATCTTCAAGATCCTACATTCCAAGGGCTGGGGCCCTTGTCCAGAGCCTTTTTTCAGCACTGTCACATTTTTGTGCTGTGCTCCAGAAGGTGAAGGTCAATGAGGAACTGAATTCTCCTATTGCTCCTCCCCTCTCTACATTTTCTTCAATAGATGCTGTTACAGGCCGGAGTGTACTGTCCAGTCACCCACTCTTTCGAGGCCTTTAAATGGACCTAGATGAGGTTTTAGAGAGAAAGCAAGGTCTAGACTTTAGGTGAGAAAGATGAAAAGAAAGTCTTTGAGGTTTAAATATGATCAAGCCCAACTCCCTGGGGTTGAAAGTAAAAACGGGGGTTTAGGCAGGACAGAAATCTTGCCACAAATGCAATTAATAATAATTCCCCTTCATCAGAACTCTTCAGTAATCAATAACAGAACAGGGTCCAGTGAAAGCAAGCAAGCTTGGATTCACAACCAACAATGGGAAGTTAATTATTGTTGTTATAGAAAAGAAGACTGATTAAAGCAGAAAATACTGTAACATTACAACTTGCAGCTACATCTTCGATATCAGCCAAGATCAGCTAGTAAAGTCTTGATATTGCTCTTGTACATTCCTGCTGTTTCAGGTCAGCATAAAAGTGACTGGTTATAATACTGATCAAAAAATAAGTTTTTGTTGAAAGATATTTTGACCTGTTAAAAGTTTATACAGATGAAGTTAAGTTAAGGTAGAAAGGTTTGGGCTCCCCAAAAGTTTTAAAGTAAAAGAAAAGATATCCACAATTCTATATGAAGAAATGTTACCTAATTACCTGTAAGATCCACGAAAATTTCAAATGAAAATGTTGAAAAGGTAAGATTTAGTTCATTAAGGTAGCTTGGATTATTGGAAGTCAAATTTAGATGAAAGAAAGATGACTGTAAAATAAAATTAACATGAAAAAACGTTAGCAATTATTTTGTCATAGCCTTTGAGTAAAAAATTAAGATGATTTTTGGGGGGCCAAAAAATTTAATATTACAGAAAATATTAATCAGTAATTAAAGAAATCAGAAGAGATCCCCAACACTCTGAAGGCTTACAATGTCCAAGTGTCCGATGCAAAAGTAATATAAATGTTGACTTTCTTTCAAATCAATGGACACCTTCATGAAGGATTTATACTACAAGAGCAATTAGGCTTGATGTACAAAAATGGTGAAGTGCTTGTGTTTTCTTTTTAACTCAAAAGGAACAAACTACAATTTCTTCACCATATTTTCACAGTAAAACTACGTCGATTTCCACTTTCATATTCTGCACTGAAGTATCTGAATAATAAATAAACAACCAAGAGATAATTTTCTTACCTTTAAGAATATGAAAAAAATTGATCCATGTTCTGGATGCAATTCCAGATAGATTCCTAAAATATTGTGGAATATATGTATAACATCCTGACCCAATTATTCTGATGGGGATAGTACTCCTTGGGATATATATATGCAGGTATATTTTTAAAGAAATAACTTCAATAATTTTATAAACATTTTCTACTGTATTTCATAAAGGAATCTTTGTGACCAGGGGAGGGACTTACTGTTCTCAAGACTGATGGCTACACAAGCCTCTTAGATAGCCTCATCCACCAGAGGGCAGACAGCAGAAGAAAGAAGAACTACAATTCTGCAGGCTGTGGAACAAAAACCACATTCACAGAAAGAGAGACAAGATGAAAAGGCAGAGGGCTATGTACCAGATGAAGGAAGAAGGTAAAATCCCAGAAAAACAACTAAATGAAGTGGAGATAGGCAACCTTCCAGAAAAAGAATTCACAATAATGATAATGAAGATGATCCAGGACCGCGGAAAAAGAATGGAGGCAATGATGGAGAAGATGCAAGCAATCTTTAACAAACATCTAGAAGAATTAAATAACAAACAGATGAACAACACAATAACTGATATGAAAAATGCACTAGAAGGAATCAATAGCAAAATAACTGAGGCAGAAGAACGGATAAGTGACCTGGAAAACAGAATGGTGGAATTCACTGCTGCAGAACAGAATAAAGAAAAAAGAATGAAAAGAAATGAAGACAGCCTAAGAGACCTCTGGGACAACATTAAACACAACAACATTTGCATTATAGGGGTCGCAGAACAAGAAGAGAGAGAGAAAGGACCCAAGAAAATATTTGAAGAGATTATAGTAGAAAATTTCCCTAATATGGGAAAGGAAATAGCCACCAAAGTTCAGGAAGCACAGAGAGTCCCATACAGGATAAACCCAAGGAGAAACACGCCAAGACACACAGTAATCAAATTGGCAAAAATTAAAGACAAAGAAAAATTATTGAAAGCAGCAAGGAAAAAACAACAAATAACATACAAGGGAACTCCCATAAGGTTAACGGCTGATTTCTCAGCAGAAACTCTACAAGTCAGAAGGGAGTGGCATGATATACTTAAAGTAATGAAAGGGAAGAACCTGCAACCAAGATTACTCTACCCGGCAAGGATCTAATTCAGATTCGATGAAGAAATCAAAAGCTTTACAGACCAGCAAAAGCTAAGAGAATTCAGCACCACCAAACCAGCTCTACAACAAATGCTAAAGGAACTTCTCTAAGTGGGAAACACAAGAGAAGAAAAGGACCTAAAAAAAAACAAACCCAAAACAATTAAGAAAATGGTAATAGGAACATACATATCGATAATTACCTTAAACGTGAATGCATTAAATGCTCCAACCAAAAGACACAGGCTTGCTGAATGGATAAAAACACAAGACCCATATATAAACTGTCTACAAGAGACCCACTTCAGACCTACAGACACACACAGGCTGAAAGTGAGGGAATGGAAAAAGATATTCCATGCAAATGGAAATCAAAAGAAAGCTGCAGTAGCATTATTCATATCAGATAAAATAGATTTTAAAATAAAGAATGTTACAAGAGACAAGGAAGGACACTACATAATGATCAAGGGATCAATCCAAGAAGAAGATATAACAATTATAAATATATATGCACCCAACATAGGAGGACCTCAATATATAAGGCAACTGCTAACAGCTGTCAGAGAGGAAACTGACAGTAACACAATAATAGTGGGGGATTTTAACACGTCACTTACGCTAATGGACAGATCATCCAAACAGAAAATTAATAAGGAAACACAAGCTTTAAATGACACAACTGACCAGATATATTTACTTCATATTTACAGGACATTCCATCCCAAAACAGCAGATTACACTTTCTTAAGTGTGTACGGAACATTCTCCAGGATAGATCACATCTTGGTTCACAAATCAATCCTCAGTAAATTTAAGAAATTGAAATAATATCAAGCATCTTTTCTGACCAAAACACTATGAGATTAGAAATCAAGTAACAGGGGAAAAAATGTAAGAAACACAAATACATGGAGGCTAAACAATACGTTACTAAATAACCAAGAGATCACTGAAGAAATCAAAGAGGAAATCAAAAAATACCTAGAGAAGAATGATGATGAAAACACGACGATCCAAAACCTATGGAATGTAGCAAAAGCAGTTCTAAGAGGGAAGTTTATAGCTATACAAGCCTACCTCAAGAAACAAGAAAAATCTCAAATAAACAATCTAACCTTACACCTAAAGGAACTAGAGAAAGAAGAACAAACAAAACCCAAAGTTAGCAGAAGGAAAGAAATCATAAAGACGAGAGCAGAAATAAATGAAATAGAAACAAAGAAAACAATAGCAAAGATCAATGAAATTAAAACGTGGTTCTTTGAGACGATAAACAAAATTGATAAACCATTAAGCAGACTCATCAAGAAAAAGAGGGAGAGGACTCAAATCAATAAAATTAGAAATGAAAAAGGAGAAGTTACAACAGACACTGCAGAAATACAAGGGATCCTAAGAGACTACTACAAGCAACTCTATGCCAATAAAATGGACAACCGGGAAGAAATGGACAAATTCTCAGAAAGGTATAACCTTCCAAGAATGAACCAGGAAGACATACAAAATATGAACAGATCAATCATAAGTAATGAAATTGAAATTGTGATTTAAAATTTCCAACAAACAAAAGTCCAGGACCAGATTGCTTCACAGGTGAATGCTACCAAACATTTAAAGAGCTAACACCCATCCTTCTCAAACTCCTCCAAAAATTGCAGAGGAAGGAACACTCCATAATTCATTCTATGAGGCCACCATCACCCTGCTACCAAAGCCAGACAAAGATACTACAAAAAAAGAAAATTACAAACCAATATCACTGATGAATATAGATGCAAAAATCCTCAACAAAATACGAGCAAACAGAATCTAACAACATATTAAATGGATCATACATCACGATCAAGTGGGACTTATCCCAGGGATGCAAGGATTCTTCAATATATGCAAATCAAGGAATGTGATACACCATATGAACAAATTGAAGAATAAAAACCGTATGATCATCTCAACAGACGCCGAAAATGCTTTTGACAAAATTCAATACCATTTATGATAAAAACGCTCCAGAAAGTGGGCATAGAGGGAACTTTCCTCAACATAATAAAGGCCATATATGACAAACCCACAGCAAACATCATTCTCAATGGTGAAAAACTGAAAGCATTTCCTCTAAGATCAGGAACAAGACAAGGATGTCCACTCTCATCACTATTATTCAACATACTTGTGGAAGTCCTAGCCATGGCAATCAGAGACGATAAAGAAATAAAAGGAATCCAAATCGGAAAAGAAGAAGTAAAGCTGACACTGTTCGCAGATGACTTGATACAATACATTGAGAATCCTAAAGATGCCACTAGAAAACTACTAGAGCCAATCAATGAATCTGGTAAAGTTGCAGGATACAAACTTAATGCACAGAAATCTCTTGCATTCCTATACACTAATGATGAAAAATCTGAAAGAGAAATTAAGGAAACACTTGCATTTACAATTGCCAAAAAAAGAATAAAATACCTAGGAAAAAACCTACCTAGGGAGACAAAAGACCTGAATGCAGAAAAGTATAAGACACTGTTAAAAGAAATTAAATACGATACCAACAGATGGAGAGATATACCATTTCTCAGATGGAAAGAATCAGTATCGTGAAAATGACTCTACTACCAAAAGCAATCTACAGATTCAGTGCAATCCCTATCATATTACAGAACGAGAAGAAAAAATCTTAAAATATGTATGGAGACACAAAAGACCCTGAATAGCCAAAGCAGTCTTGAGGGAAGAAAACGGAGCTGGAGGAATCAGACGCCCTGACTTCAGCCTATACTACAAAGCTACAGTAATCAAGACAATATGGTACTGGCACAAAAACAGACATACAGATCAATGCAACTGGGTAGAAAGCCCAGAGATAAACCCATGCACCTATGGTCAACTAATCTATGACAAAGGAGGCAAGGATATACAATGGAGAAAAGGCAGTGTCTTAAATAAGTGGTGCTAGGCAAACAGGACAGCTACATGTAAAAGAATGAAATTAGAACACCCCCTAACACCATATACAAAAATAAACTCAAAATGGATTAGAGACCTAAATGTAAGACCAAACACTATAAAAGTCTTAGAGGAAAACATAGGAAGAACACTCTTTGACATAAATCACAGCAAGGTATTTTTTGATCCACCTCCTAGAGTAATGGAAATAAAAACAAACAAAT
This sequence comes from Monodon monoceros, assembly GCF_005190385.1. Classification (NCBI taxonomy): domain Eukaryota; kingdom Metazoa; phylum Chordata; class Mammalia; order Artiodactyla; family Monodontidae; genus Monodon; species Monodon monoceros. The sequence goes on from NW_021703768.1 coordinate 98,124,709, forward strand.
GGGACCTAATGAAACTTAAAAGCTTTTACAAAGCCAAGGAAACTACAAACAAGACCAAAATACAACCCTCAGAATGGGAGAAAATATTTGCAAACGAATCAACAGACAAAGGATTAATCTCCAAAATATATAAAGAGCCCATGCTACTTAATATTAAGAAAACAAACAACCCAATCCAAAAATAGGCAGAAGACCTAAATAGACACTTCTCCAAAGAGGACGGACAGATGGCCAAGAAGCACATGAAAAGCTGCTCAACATCACTAATTATTAGAGAAATGTAAATCAAAACTACAATGAGGTATCACCTCACAACAGTCAGAATGGCCATTATCACAAAATCTACAAACAACAAATGCTGGAAAGGGTGTGGAGAAAAGGGAACCATCTTGCGCTGTTGGTGGGAATGTAAATTGATTCAGCTACCATGGAGAACAGTATGGAGGTTCCTTAAAAAACTAAAAATAGAATTACCACATGACCCAGCAATCCCACCACTGGGCTTATACCCAGAGAAAACCATAATTCATAAAGACACATGTGGGCTTCCCTGGTGGCGCAGTGGTTGAGTGACTGCCTGCCGATGCAGGGGACACAGGTTTGTGCCCCGGTCTGGGAAGATCCCACATGCCGCGGAGCGGCTGGGCCCATGAGCCATGGCTGCTGAGTCTGCGCGTCCAGAGCCTGTGTTCCGCAACAGGAGAGGCCATAACCGTGAGAGGCCCACGCACCTCAAAAAAAAAAAAAAAAAGTCACATGCAAGGCAAGCTTCAAGATGGCGGAAGAGCAAGGCATGCAGAACACCTTTCTCCTCACAGACACATCAGAAATACATCTACATGTGGAACAACGCCTACAGAAAACCGACTGAAGGCTGGCAGAAGACCTCAGACCTCCCAAAAGGCAAGAAAGTCCCCACGTACCTGGGTAGGCCAAAAGAAAAAAGAAAAAACAGAGACAAAAGAATAGGAAAGGGACTAGCACCAGTGGGAGGGAGCTGTGAAGGAGGAAAGGTTTCCACACACTAGGAAGCCCCTTCGCGGGCGGAGACTGCAGGTGGCGGAGGGTGGGAAGCTTCGGAGGCATGGAGGAGAGCACAGCAACAGGGGTGCAGAGGGCACAGCGGAGAGATTCCTGCACAGAGGATCTGTACCCACCAGCACTCACCAGCCAGAGGGGCTTGTCTGCTCACCCGCAGGGACGTGTGGGGGATGGGAGCTGAGGCTCCGGCTTCCTAGAACGGATCGCAGGGAGAGGACTGGGGTTGGCTGCGTGAACACAGCCTGAAGGGGGCTAGTGCACCACAGCTAGCTGGGAGGAAGTCCAGGAAAAAGTCCAGAGCTGCCGAAGAGGCAAGAGACTTCTTCTTGTCTCTTTCTTTCCTGGTGCGCGAGGAGAGGGATTAAGAGCACTGCTTAATGGAGCTCCAGACACGGGCGCTAGCTGCGGCTATCAGTGCAGACCCCAGAGACGGGCATGAGACGCTAAGGCTGCTCCTGCACCCACCAAGAAGCCTGTGTGTGAGCACAGGTCACTATCCACACCTCCCCTCCTGGGAGCCTGTGCAGCCCGCCACTGCCAGGGTCCTGTGATCCAGGGACAACGTCCCCGGGAAAATGAATAGTGCGCCTCAGGCTCGTGCAACGTCATGCCAGGCTCTGCCACGGCAGGATCGCTCCGCACTCCGTACCATTTCCTCCCCCAAGCCTGAGTGAGCCAGAGCCCCATAATCAGCTGCTTTTTAACCCTGTCCTGTCTGAGCAGGAACAGATGCCCTCAGGCGACCTACATGCAAAGGCAGGGCCAAATCCAAAGCTGAACCCCAGGAGCTGTGCGAACAAAGAAGAGAAAGGGAAATCTCTCCCAGCAGCCTCAGGAGCAGCGGATTAAATCTCCACAGTCAACTTGATGTACCCTGCATCTGTGGAATACCTGAAAAGACAACGAATCATCCCAAATTGAGGAGGTGGACATTGGGAGCAACGATATATATATATATTTTTCCCTTTTTCTCTTTTTG
>NW_021703768.1:98126828-98258081 GCF_005190385.1 Monodon monoceros
TTTTCCCTTTTTCTCTTTTTGTGAGACTGTATGTGTATGCTTCTGTGTGTGATTTTCTGTGTATCGCTTTGCTCTTACCATTTGACCTAGGGTTCGGGCTGTCCATGTTTTTTTTTTTTTTTAGTATAGTTTTTAGCTCTTGTTATCATTGGTGGATTTGTTTTTTGGTTTGGTTGCTCTCTCCTCTCCTTTCCTTTCTTTCTTTCTGCCTTTCTTTTTTACTTAAAAATTTTTTGATAATTATTTTAATAACTTTTTATTTTATTTTCCTCTTTCTTTCTTTCTTTCTTTCTTCTTTTTCTCCCTTTTATTCTGAGCCGTGTGGATGGCAGGCTCTTGGGGCTCCAGCCAGGCATCAGGGCTGTGCCTCTGAGCTGGGAGAGCCAAGTTCAGGACACTGGTCCAAAAGAGACCTCCCAACTCCACATAATATCAAACGGAGAAAATCTCCGAGAGATCGCCCTCTCAAAGCCAATACCCAGTTCCACTCAACGACCAGCAAGCTACAGTGCAGGACACCCTATGCCAAACAACTAGCAAGAGAGGAACAAAATCCCACCCATTAGCACAGAGGCTGCCTAAAATCATAAGAAGGCCACAGACAGAACAAAACACACCACCAGACGTGGACCTGCCCACCAGAAAGACGAGATCCAGCCTCATCCACCAGAACACAGGCACTAGTCCCTTCCACCAGGAAGCCTACACAACCCACTGAACCAAACTTAGCCACTGGGGACAGATACCAAAAATAACGGAAACTACGAACCTGCAGCCTACAAAAAGGAGACCCCAAACACAGTAAGTTAAGCAAAATGAGAAGACAGAGAAACACACAGCAGATGAAGGAGCAAGATAAAAACCCACCAGACTTAGCAAATGAGGAGGAAATAGGCAGTCTACCTGAAAAAGAATTCAGAATAATGACAGTAAAGATGATATAAAATCTTGGAAATAGAATGGAGAAAATACAAGAAACGTTTAACAAGGACCTAGAAGAACTAAAGAGCAAACAAAGGGATGAACAACACAATAAATGAAATTAAAAATTCTCTAGAAGGGATCAATAGCAGAATAACTGAGGCAGAAGAATGGATAAGTGACCTGGAAGATAAAAGAGTGGAAATAACTACTGCAGTGCAGAATAAAGAAAAAAGAATGAAAAGAATTGAGGACTGTCTCAGAGACCTCTGGGACAACACTAAATGCACCAACATTTGAATTATAGGGGTCACAGGAGAAGAAGAGAAAAAGAAAGGGACTGAGAAAATATTTGAAGAGAGTATAGTTGAAAACTTCCCTAATATGGGAAAGCAAATAGTTAATCAAGTCCAGGAAGCACAGAGAGTCCCATACAGGATAAATCCAAGGAGACACACGCCAAGACACATATTTATCAAACTATCAAAACTTAAATACAAAGAAAAAGTATTAAAAGCAGCAAGGGCAAAAGAACAAATAACACACAATGGAATCCCCATAAGGTTAACAGCTGATCTTTCAGCAGAAATTCGGCAAGCCAGAAGAGAGGGGCAGGACATATTTAAAGTGAGGAAGGGGAAAAACCTACAACCAAGATTACTCTACCCAGCAAGGATCTCATTCAGATTTGATGGAGAAATTAAAACCTTTGCAGGCAAGCAAAAGCTGAGAGAATTCAGCACCACCAAACCAGCCTTAAAACAAATGCTAAAGGAACTTCTGTAGGCAGGAAAAACAAGAGAAGGAAAAGACCTACAATAACAAACCCAAAACAATTGAGAAAATGGTAATAGGAACATACGTATGGATAATTACCTTAAACTTAAATGGATTAAATGCTCCAACCAAAAGACATAGACTGGCTGAATGGATACAAAAACAAGACCCGTATATATGATGTCTACAAGAGACCCACTTCAGACCTAGAGACACATACAGACTGAAAGTGAGGGGATGGAAAAAGATATTCCATGCAAATGGAAATCTAAAGAAAGCTGGAGTAGCAATTCTCATATCAGACAAAATGGACTTTAAAATAAAGACTATTACAAGGAACAAAGAAGGACAGTACATAATGATCAAGGGATCAACCCAAGAAGATATAATAATTGTAAATATTTATGCACCCAACATAGGAGCACCTCAATACATAAGGCAAATACTAACAGCCATAAAAGGGGAAATGGACAGTAACACAATCATAGTAGGGGACTTTAACACCCCACTTTCACCAATGGACAGATCACACAACATGGTAATAAATAAGGAAACATAAGCTTTAAATGATACATTAAACATGATGGACATAATTGATATTTATAGGACATTCCATTAAAAAATAACAGAATACACTTTCTTCTCAAGTGCTCATGGAACAATCTCCATGATAGATCATACCTTGGGTCACAAATCAAGCCTTGGTAAATTTAAGAAAATTGAAATTGTATCAAGTATCTTTTCCAACCACAACGCTATGACACTAAATATCAATTACAGGAAAAAAATCTGTAAAAAATACCAACAAATGGAGGCTAAACAATACACTACTTAATAACCAAGAAATCACTGAGGAAATCAAAAATTACCTAGAAGCAAATAACAATGAAAAAATAACGACCGAAAACCTATAGGTTGCAGCAAAAGCAGTTCTAAGAGGGAAATTTACAGCAACACAATCCAACCTTAAGAAACAAGAAACAGGGGCTTCCCTGGTGGCGCAGTGGTTGAGAGTCCACCTGCCAATGCAGGAGACACAGGTTCATGCCCCAGTCCGGGAAGATCCCACATGCCGCGGAGCGGCTAGGCCGTGAGCCATGGCTGCTGAGCCTGCGCGTCCAGAGCCTGTGCTCTGCAATGGGAGAGGTCACAACAGTGAGAGGCCCGCATAATGCAAAAAAAAAAAAAGAAAGAAAGAAAAGAAACAAGAAACATCTGAAATAAACAACCTAACCTTACACATAAAGCAATTAGAGAAAGAAGAACAAAAAAACCCCAAAGTTAGCAGAAGGAAAGAAATCATAAAGATCAGATCAGAAATAAATGAAAAATAAATGAAGGAAACAATAGCAAAGATCAATAAAACTAAAATCTAGTTCTTTGAGAAGATAAACAAAATTGATAAACCATTAGCCAGACTCATCAAGAAAAAAGAAGACTGAAATCAACAGAATTAGAAATGAAAAAGGAGAAGTAACAACTGACACTGCAGAACTACAAAGGATTATGAGAGATTACTACAAGCAACTCTATGCCAATAAAATGGACAACCTGGAAGAAATGGACAAATTCTTAGAAATTCACAACCTTCCGAGACTGAAGCAGGAAGGAATATAAAATATGAGCAGACCAATCACAAGCACTGAAATTAAAACTGTGATTAAAAATCTTCCAACAAACAAAAGCCCAGGACCAGATGGCTTCACAGGCGAATTCCATCAAACATTTAGAGAGGAGCTAACACCTATCCTTCTCAAACTCTTCCAAAATATAGCAGAGGGAGGAAACTCCCAAACTCATTCTACAAGGCCACCATCACCCTGATACCAAAACGAGACAAGGATGTCACAAAGAAAGGAAACTACAGGCCAATATCACTGATGAACATAGATGCAAAAATCCTCAACAAAATACTAGCAAACAGAATCCAACAGCATATTAAAAGGATCATACACCATGATCAAGTGGGGTTTACCCCAGGAATGCAAGCATTCTTCAACATATGCAAATCAATCAATGTGATACACCATATTAACAAATTGAAGGAGAAAAACCATATGATCATCTCAACAGATGCAGAGAAAGCTTCTGACAAAATTCAGCACCCATTTATGATAAGAATGCTTCAGAAAGTAGGCATACAGGGAACTTACCTCAACATAATGAAGGCCATATATGACAAACCCACAGCCAACATCATCCTCAATGGTAAAAAACTGAAACCATTTCCACTAAGACCAGGACAAGACAAGGTTGCCCACTCTCACCACTATTATTCAACATAGTTTTGGAAGTGTTAGCCACAGCAGTCAGAGACGAAAAAGAAATAAAAGGAATCCAAATCAGAAAAGAAGTAAAACTGTCACTGTTTACAGATGACATGCTACTATACATAGAGAATCCTAAAGATACTATCAGAAAAGTACTAGAGCTAATCAATGAATTTGGTAAAGTAGCAGGATACAAAATTAATGCACAGAAATCTCTGGCATTCCTATACACGAATGATGAAAAATCTGAAAGTGAAATTAAGATAACACTCCCATTTACCATTGCAACAGAAAGAATAAAATACCTAGGAATAAACCTACTTAAGGAGACAAAAGACATGTATGCAGAAATCTATAAGACACTGATGAAAGGAATTAAAGGTGATACAAATAGATGGAGAGATATACCATGTTCTTGGATTGAAAGAATCAACATTGTGAAAATGACTATTCTACCCAAAGCAATCTACAAATTTAATGCAATCCCTATCAAACTACCAATGGCATTTTTCACAGAACTAGAACAAAAAATTTCACAATTTGTATGGAAACACAAAAGAGCCCGAAGTGCCAAAGCAATCTTGAGAAAGAAAAACGGAGCTGGAGGAATCAGGCTCCCGGGCTTCAGACTATACTACAAAGCTACAGTAATCAAGACAGTATGGTACTGGCACAAAAACAGAAATATAGATCAATGGAGCAGGATAGAAAGCCCAGAGATAAACCCACGCCCACATGGTTACCTTATCTTTGATAAAGGAGGCAAGAATATACAATGGAGAAAAGACAGCCTCTTCAATAAGCGGTGCTGGGAAAACTGGACAGGTACATGTAAAAGAATGAAATTAGAACACTCCCTAACACCATATACAAAAATCAACTCCAAATGGATTAAAGACCTAAATGTAAGGTCAGACACTATCAAACTCTTAGAGGAAAACACAGGCAGAACACTCTGTGACATAAATCACAGCAAGATCCTTTTTGACCCACCTCCTAGAGAAATGGAAATAAAAACAGAAATAAACAAATGGGACCTAAAGAAACTTAAAAGCTTTTGCACAGCAAAGGAAACCATAAACAAGATGAAAAGACAACCCTCAGAATGGGAGAAAGTATTTGCGGATGAAGCAACTGACAAAGGATTAATCTCCAAAATTTACAAGTAGCTCATGCAGCTCAATAACAAAAAAACAAACAACCCAATCCAAAAATGGGCAGAAGAACTAAATAGAAATTTCTGCAAAGAAGATATACAGATTGCCAACAAACACATGAAAGGATGCTCAACATCATTAATCATTAGAGAAATGTAAATCAAAACTACAATGAGGTATCATCTCACACCAGTCAGCATTGCCATCATCAAAAACTCTAGAAACAATAAATGCTTGACAGGGTGGGGAGAAAAGGGAACCCTCTTGCACTGTTGGTGGGAATGTAAATTGATACAGCCACTATGGAGAACAGTATGGAGGTTCCTTAAAAAACTAAAAATAGAACTATGATATGACCCAGAAATCCTACTACTGGGCATATACCCTGAGAAAACCACAATTCATAAAGAGTCATGTACCAGAATGTTCATTGCAGCTCTACTTACAATAGCCAGGACATGGAAGCAACCTAAGTGTCCATCATCGGATGAATGGATAAAGAAGATGTGGCACATCTATACAATGGAATATTACTCAGCCATAAAAAGAAACGAAATTGAGTTATTTGTAGTGAGGTGGATGGACCTGGAGTGTGTCATACAGAGTGAAGTAAGTTCAGAAAGAGAAAAACAAATACCGTATGGTAACACATATATATGGAAGCTAAAAAACAAACAAAAAATGGTCATGAATGGCCTAGGAGCAAGATGGGGATAAAGTTGCAGACCTACTAGAGAATGGACTTGGGGATAAGGGGAGGGGGAAGGGTAAGCTGGGACAAAGTGACAGACTGGCGTGGACATATATACAGTACCAAATGTAAAACAGATAGCTACTGGGAAGCAGCCGCATAGCACAGGGAGATCAGCTTGGTGCTTTTTGACCACCTAGAGGGGTGGGATATGGAGGGCAGGAGGGAAGGAGGTGCAATAGAGAAGAGATATGGGGATATATGTATATGTATAACTGATTCACTTTGTTATAAAGCAGAAACTAACACACCATTGTAAGCAACTATACTCCAATAAAGATGTAAAAAAAAAAAAAAAAAAGACACAGTCACCCCCAATGTTCCCTGCAGCACTATTTACAATAGCTGGGTCATGGAAGCAACCTAAATGCCCATCAACAGACAAATGGATAAAGGAGATGTGGTACATATATACAGTGCAATTATTAGCCATAAAAAGCAACGAAATTGGATCATTTTAGAGACGTGGATGAATCTAGAGACTGTCATACAGAGTGAAATAAGTCAGAAAGAGAAAAACAAATATCGCATATTAACGCATATATGTGGAACCTAGAAAAATGGTACAGATGTACCAGTTTGCAGGGCAGAAATTGAGACACAGATGTAGAGAACAAACGTATGGGCACCAAGGGGGGAAAGTAGAAGTGTGTGAGGGTGGTGGTTTTGTGATGAATTGGGAGATTGGATTGACATGTATACACTGATGTGTATAAAATGGATAACTAATAAGAACCTGCTGTATAAAAAAATAAAATTTAAAAAAAATTTTATTAAATCTCTATTTTTGCGTTCAGATAATTAAAAAGAAAAAAAAAAGACTGATGTCTACAGCTATAGCATTTAGGGAGCTTGAACTCCCCCTCCTCTGAACTAACCTTGTGTCCGTTTTCTCTTCCTGCTACTTCTAGTTTATAATGGAAATGCCAAGTGCCCTTAAGGGCTCTTCTTCTGCCAGTCCTGAGAGTTTCACTCTAACAGTTCTCCTCAGTACAGTTGACTCCCTGCACTCTAATGCAATGACCAACCATAGCTGGCCCACCTTCAGCACTCAGCTGGAGACAACCACAATACAAAGTCTAGGGGGACTTAACTGGGGAGTGAACAGTAAGGCTTTAAGCATAAAACCCTTAAACAACAAATTTAGCCTTTCCTTCAAAAGGCAGCATACACATTTTTAAATTTCACGTACTGCAGGGACCAATGTTTCTCTTTGCTCTTCCTGACTTTTGAGCAAGTCAGGCAGTTTGAGAGCAGAACACCTGATACTATGGTATAGACTTTATCATTCATTTCCTACTTAAAATGAGTGGGAAGATCCACCACTGACATTATATTTGAGATGCTGCTGCAGAGTCTGTCACAGAATTTCTATCAGAATTTTTAAATCTGACAATCAGGAACCTGGCTTATAATAATATCAGGCTAAGTCACTCTAAGAATACAAAGAGAGAGAACTTTTCTAGATATTTTTTTAAATATATGGGCAAATAAGTTGAAAGAGGAGCAAAAAGTTGATGCAAGAACTGTATCTTGTAAAATAATGCAATTCTGTATGGCTGATTGATGGATTTCTAGCAATGCGTAATGAGAATTTTATTTGTGAATTAGGAAACAGATTTCAGATTTTGATCATTTAAAAAAAATGTTTTGCAAAAGTAAAGATTAGGGATTGATGAGCCATTTATTACCTTACTTCATTTGCTCTATGCAGTCCTAAGATAATAAAGTAAAAGCAGTTCTATCAGATGTATGATGCCCATTAATGAACAATTATTTTAGGATTCTTCATACATTGCCCTATTTTCTATTCCATATTATAACAACATATTTGAGGCCTCTTTGTTCCATAAGTTAATTTCAGAAATGTTTACCTACATGTTTCTTCATAGATTTTTTTTGGTTATGCCTGCTTATTCATATATATCTAAATAATTAAATAAAAATATCTCACCATATCCTTGAAAAATACATTGCTTCCTTTGGTGCATGTTATGGGTAGTGCTGTACTTATAATCAGAAAGTATTTTTTTAGCCTCATCTTTTGTGGAAACTCTGCATTCACATCAAGTAATGCTAGTACAACTCCAGACAACAAGCACTCAAGCTCTTTCTGGTTCTATTTTTAAAAAGATTGTTTTGACAGCTCTAATTGTGGCATACAGAAATACCAATCAGGTAGCTGAACTTGTGTTTCAAAGACTATCCTTCAGGGCTGGATTCATTAAATATTAAATATGAGCATTAAGAATATCATACATTTTACATGGAATATTTTGCTTTCAACATGATTTCCTCACTGAAATTGTTGGTCAGTCCAATCCCTTGCTACTATCTTACCTGAATTATGCACTAGGCAAGGCATTTTCCTGTAGAAATCAGCAAGTCAACTAGAACATCCTCTCTGCAGGAAGGCCCTGTCAACATATATTACAATAGTTTTTCTGCATTATATTCTGATGATAATAAAGTGAAGTAGGTTAAGAAAAGAAAATTAATTTTCTTTATAAGAAACATCTAATGAAGCTTTTATTCATTTCTGATAGGGATTCACCACATGTTGAGAATAACATCCCGGGCTCAAGGGGAAAAATCAGATTCCATTCCCCATTCAAAAAGGAAGTAGATGCAACATGGTTTCTAAAGTAATAAATTAAAGAATTAATGACTAGATCACAAGGATTGAAACAACTATTTGAATCAAACAAGTATATATAAAATATTACTGTTGTTATATCCTTCCTTATAAAGATCCAGAGAGGATTAAAGTATTTACTAAAGACTACTGATGCCTACCACTGTGGCTAAAAGTATTCTATTTTTTTTTTTCTGGTAGACATTTATAACCGCAAAAAGAATTAACTGGACAGTCGGGATGAGCGAGTTGGCTTTTTTCTTTTAAGAACAAGACCTTTTTAGGAACGAACATTTATATGAAAGTGCCCTACCACTTTCAAATTTTCCTATCTAAACTTCAAAATAATGGAAAATCCAAATAGCTAGATTTTTTTACATACAATATTGTAGTAAAGACAGTGCCTGACACCTACTAGATGATAAACATATACATGTTGAATGAATGATAAATAAAATGGATTAGAAAATGAAAAAAGTCAAGGTCTGCATGGTATATCTCTTTCCATTCTTTTGTCTTTAACCTTATCTTTACATTTAAAGTGTCTGGTGCATCTTATAAAATGTTTACAGTTGGGTCTTACTCCACTAATCATCACTAATCATCAGAGAAATGAAAATCAAACCCATAATTATGCAGTCACTATGGAGGACACTATGGAAGTTCCTTAAAAAACTAAAAATAGAATTAACATATGATCCTGCAATCCCACTCCTGGGCATATATCCAGAGAAAACTATAATTTGAAAAGATACATGCTCCCCAATGTTTACTGCAGCACTATTTACAAAAGCCAAGACATGGAAGCAACCTAAATGTCCATCAATAGATAAATGGATATAGAAGATGTAGTGTATATATAAAAACGAATATTACTCAGAAATAAAAAAGAATGAAATAATGCCATTTGCAGCAACATGGATGGACCTAGAGATTGTCATACTGAGTGAAGTAAGCCAGACAGAGGAAGACAAGTATCATATGATATCGCTTATATGTAGAATCTAAAACAACAAAAAAAAACATATTAACTTATTTACAAAACAGAAACAGACTCACAGACATAGAAAACAAACTTATGGTTACCAAAGGGGAAAGTGGGGGGAGGGATAAATTAGGAGGTTGGGATTAACATATACACACTACTATATATAAAACAGATCACCAATAAAGACCTACTATGTAGCACGGTGAGCTATACTCAGTATTTTGTAATAACCTATAATGGAAAATAATCTGAAAAAGGATATACATATATATATACACGCATACATATATATATAATTGAATCACTGTGCTGTACACCTGAAATTAACACAACATGATAAACCAATTATACTTCAATAAAAAAATAAAAAATTTTAAAAACCACAATGAGATAGCACCTCATACCTATTAGAATAGCTATCATCAAGAACACAAGAGGTAACAAATGTTGTCAAGAATGTTGAGAAAAGGGAACCCTTATACACTGCAGGTAAGAATGTAAAATGGTACAGCCACTATGGAAAACATTATGGAGCTTCCTCAAAAAGTAAAAAATAGAACCACCATATGATCCAGCAATCCCACTTCTGGGTATTTATCTGAAGGAAGTGAGATCAGAATCTTTAAGAGAAATCTGCACCCCCATGTTTTTGCAGCATCTTTCACAATAGCCAAGATATGAAAACCACCTAAAAATACTTCAATGGATCAACAGATAAAAGAAAATGTTACACACACACATCACAATGGAGTATTACTCAGCCATAAAAAAGAAGTAAATCCTGCCATTTGCAACAACATTGATGTATCTGAAGGGCACTATACTAAGTAAAATAAGCCAGAAAGAGAAAGACAAATACTAAATAGTATCACTTACGTGTGGAATCTTAAAAAAAAAAAAAAAAGCTGATTTCATTGGAACATAGAATGGTGGTTGCCAGGGGCTAGGGGTAGGGGGAAATAAGGTGATATAGGGCAATGGGTACAAATTTTCAGTTATAAGAAGAATAAGTTCTGAGGGTCTAATATATAGCATGGTGACTATGATTAATAATATTTGTATATTTGAAAGTCACTAAGAAAGTAAATCTTAAAAGTTCTCATAACAAGCAAAAAAATTGTAACTATGTATGGTTATGGCTATTAACTAGACTTACTGTGGTGATAATTTTGCAGTATACGCAAATATCAAGTCACTATGTCGTACATTAGATCCTAAGCATTCTCACCACATACACACACAAAAGAGTTACCGACGTAAACTATGTGAGGTGATGGATATGTTAATTATCTCGATCTTGGTAATCATTTTACAATGTATATGTATATCAAATCATCACATTGTATTGTACACTTTAAATATATACAATTATATTTGTCAATTATCCCTCTATAATGATAAAAAATCATTTTTAGGATTTAAAGATTTACTGCATGTTCTGACCTCAGGATGAATCCCATCATACTTTACATGTCCAGTCATTTCAATTAGAAATACAAACTTCCCCTGTTTGAGTAAAAAAATTTTTTTTAATTTAAAAGTTTTAGAAAAAGAAATACGAACTTCCCAGATTATCTATCATCCTATAGACTCACCATTAGGCATCTCTAATAATCCCATTTTCTACTCTTCCCATCCTTACAAACTGTGATACTGTGATTTATAACAAGAAATATATATTTCTTCTTCCCCATTTCTGGCACAGAGCTCCTAAACCCCTTGGAATTTCCTAAGTGATAAGAGCAATAAAGGTGTCTTGACGTTCATAACAACCCCCTTTCAAACACACCTGAGTTTATGTTAACAAGGTGACTTTTGGAAAGCACCTGAGGATGGGGGCTTGTTGCCAGGAGAACCAACCACATGACCGGAGGGTTGGAAATTTCAGTCCCCCCATGTTACTGCAGGATTATTCACAATAGCCAAAATATGGTAATAACCTAAATGTCCTTCAATGGATGAATGGGTAAAGAAAATGTGGTGTACATAAAATGGAATATTATTCAGTGGTTTTAAAAAAGGAAATTCTGCCATTTGCAACAACATGGATGATTCTGGAGGTCATAACTCTAAGTGAAATAAGCCATAATTAGAAAGACCATGGAGAGCAGAGGGCTGGAGGCTGAATCAATAGCCAATGGTCATTGATTTAATCAATCATACCTATATAATGAAGCTTCCGTAAAAATCCAAAAGGACAGCGTTCAGAGACCTTCCAGATTGGTGAAAACATGGAGATTCAGGGACAGTGACGAGCCTAGAGAGGACATGGAAGCTCCAAGACCCTTCCCACATACCTTGCCCTATGCAATCTCTTCCATCTGGCTATTCTTGAGTTCCAGCCTTTAATAATAAACTGGTAATCTAGTAAGTAAAATGTTTCTCCAAGTTTTGTGAGCCATTTATTATATAAATGAGGACATTGCTTCCCCTGTGGCTCTCCCAAGCAGAGGCTGCTTTTCCTCTCATATCCCTCATACCTCAGAGCCTGGCAACAGTATAGTTCTCTTTGATGGCCATTGTCTCTTTCCATCCAACTCACTTGGTCTTTCCTCCTTCTTCATTAAAAACCTCTAGCACCTCTGATATGCACTGCCAGACTCTATTACCCCTTACCCTCCTTGTTGGCATTATCTATTAACTCCCGGTCACTTCCCCTCATTCGCTGATGAATTCAGCACCTACTTTCCACCATTACTCTTATTATTCTTGGGGACTTCCACACCCCAAAACTTGGCCATCCAATTCCACAGCCTCTTGATTCTTTACCTAGCTCTAAACATCTAGTCCTCTACCAAACTTTAGCATCATTTCTAACGTCACACATTGGAAACTGTTATCAGTAATAACTGTACCACGTTTGAAATCTCAATTTCAAACTTCCTGTTCTCTGACCCTCACCTTCCAGCTTATTTATCTAGAATACCCATTCCAATAATTCTATGACCTCATTAAGATTCTCAACAAATGACCATACCAATTTTTCACTATCCATGGTCCAGATGCCCTTCTCTCCTTATCAGTCCAGATTCTACGGTCTAGTATTATTACACAGTACCCCAATCCCTTACCCTCTCTCCTTCTCTTGTGCTCATTGAACAGTACCCCAATCCAATTATCTGCTTACTCTAGGACTAGGCACCACAACAGAATGTGGAGCGTGCCCACATACACAACTCACATAAGCATGCTAAACAGATCTGCTTCAAATTTATACCCATATATCTGAAAGGGGCACACAACAATGCCAAACAATCCTAGTCCTTGCCCCAGTAAACCCACTCTCCAGATAAATACTTCATGTCCTCTCTCTCCATAAACATATCTCAATATCCCCCTTCATACTTAGTTGATAACTTTACCACTTTCTTCACTGAAAAAATACAATCAGATAAAAAACATGTCAAATTTTTTCTTCAGCAAGTCTATCAATCAACCCAGACAGCTATCCTTAATATCACGTATCTGGAAAAAAAAATTCCTGTCCTTTGATCCCTCTGAACTACTATTTCTCTGAAAAATTCCTTAAGATTATTTATGTGCTGCGTCCTTCTCATCATTTAGCACAAAACTGAAAAGTCACCTCTTCCAACAAGGCCTTTCCCAACTACTATGACTGGACTCTCATACTCTGCTACAGGACCCTTTCCCATAACAGTTATCAATACCTGAAATTATTTTATTACATCTGTCTCCAACCATCAAACTTCAAGTTCTTGGACACAGGGATTCTGTCTTCAACATCACTGTATTCTCTAGTACCCAAAATAGTGCCTGACACATACTAAGAGCTAAATAAAAATATCTACCAAATAAATGGTTTATTGGACTGATCACTGAGAAACACTAAGTAGACCAAGATCTATCTACTAATAGACATAAAAGACCTCACAGACACTTTTACTACATACTGAAACCTGGTATTTTATGGATACCCAAGCCTATTTCACTAGTAACATCATGTCCAATTATCCAAAATAATGGTAGATGCATGGAGAGATATATTACCTAACAGACTTTGTCCTTTGATGCTAAATACTAGGAATGATTCATATATTTCAAATTAAATATTTATATTTTAATAATAATGTTATTGAGAATCACCACAAAAATAAAACATAACAATTCTATTTTTTAAAATAATTCAAATAACTTACCAACAAAAATTAGTAGAAGCATTATACAAAGTAACTATTAAGTCATTAGTAATTTAATTATTTCTTTTAAAATGGAAATTAAGTTTAATATTGTATTAATAATTTACTGAATATTAGATATTACAAATCACAAATATTTAGTTCTAAGTAAAAACTATTACTATACCCCGTAAACATAGACATTAATAAATTTTAAGCTAAAAAGAAGACCGGTACTCTTAAAAGTAATGAAATCAATTTGCATAAATTAAAAATCAAAAAGTGACATCATAAATTCCCTGGCGGTCCAGTGGTTAGGACTCCGCACTCTCACTGCCAAGGGCCCAGGTTCGATCCCTGGTCAGGGAACTAAGATCCCACAAGCCACGCGGTGTGGCCAAAAAAAAATTCAATGGCCTAATCCCAGGCCTACAATCCCCATTTAATCTATACTTCTCATCACCAATGATCTGAAAATAAAGGAGATCATTTACATTGGTATACTGACATTATTGAATTTACCAAATTCTTTTCCATACAGAAGTTTCCAGGACCTTTATGAGCAAATAAAACCATCCAAAGATATGAATAAGTTAACTATTTAATTGCCAGAATGCAGGAGTCCTTTATCAAAAAGGTAGCTTTCAGATCAAGAAATCAGAAGCCTTGCTTTATATGTTGAATCTGCTCATAGATATTAGAAGAAAGGAAGGGACATAATTTTGTTTCCTGGACAGAATCATAGTAAGATCTTGCAAAGATGAGAAAGAAGTCCAATTTCTCCAAAGAAGACATACAGATGGCCAAAAGGCACATGAAAAGATGCTCAACAACACTAATTATTAGAGAAATACAAATCAAAACTACAATGAGGTTTCACCTCATACTGGTCAGAATAACCATGATCAAAAAGTCTACAAACAATAAATGCAGGAGAAGGTGTGGAGAAAAGGGAACCATCCTACACTGTTGGAGGGAATGTAAAATGGTACAACCACTATGAAGAACAGTATGGATGTTCCTTTAAAAACTTAAAAAAACTACCATATCATTCAGCAATCCCACTCCTGGGCATGTATCTGCAGAAAACCATAATTTGAAAAGATACATGCACCCCAATGTTCACTGCAGCACTATTTACAATAGCAAAGACATGGAAGCTACCTAAATATCCATCAACAGAGGAATGGATAAAGATGTTGTACACATATACAATGGAATATTACCCAGCCATAAAAAAGAATGAAATAATGTCATTTGCAGCAACATGGATGGACCCAGAGATTATCATACTAAGTGAAGTAAGTCAGAGAAAGACAAATATCATATGATATCACTCGTATGTGGAATCTAAATTAAAAACTGATACAAATGAACTTATTTACAAAACAGAAACAGACTTACAGATATCAAAAACAAACTTATAGTTACCAAAGGGGAAATGCGGTGGGTGGAGAGGGATAAATCAGGAGCTTGGGATGAACATGTCACACACTACTATATATAAGATAGATAACCAACAAGGATCTACTGTATAGCACAGGGAACTCTACTCAATATTGTGTGATAACCTATAAAAGAATCCGAAAAAGAATAAATAGATGTATATGTATAACTGAATCACTTTGCTGTACATCTGAAACTAATACATTGTAAATCAACTATACTCCAATTAAATTAAAATAAGAAAAAGTGACATCATAATCCGTTTTCCCTACTTTAACCTACTGAATGAACACTCTATGAATTAAAGGAAGAGCCAATTTGTTAATGTATTTTGCCTGAAAGATACTCATTATTTCTACTAATCTTTCCTTTTCCCTTATTCACTAACTGGATATTTTTCTTTTATAGAAAACTATATGCCATGGGTAAAAGTATCTGTCTGTCATTGTCTGCCCCATAGAATTTGAATTTGCAAGAGTTCTGAGAGTAACTAAACGATAACTATTAAATATGATGTTAAAACGTTGGTTTCATTTCTATAATTGTAGATAATCCAGAGAGGTGAAAAGGCAAGCTTACATTTTAGATCCAAAATCAAGGTTTTTTATATCCATTTTTAACTGTTTCTTCATTGATTCTATTAAGAAAGAAGCAACTTTAGATATAAAATTATTTAATAAAGCCAAAAAAACTCAGATTTATAAAATCTGATGATTTTTTCACATTGTAAATCACTGCCTTTTTCATATCAATTATGTTTCCCATAAAATTAAATATATACCAAAAATATAATAAGAGATTTTTTACCTTGTAAATAACATATTTAGAGACAGAAATGGATAAATGCTTTTAGCATACAAAATCAATGAAGAGTACATCTGTGAAAATAATCTTGAGGCAGTTGTACTTTCTAAAATGTTTTAATGCCTTAATTCCTTAATATACTTTTAAATAACAATAACAGTAAATTATAATTTCTTATTCAAAGGCCATCTATTTCAGTTTTTTTAATTCCTTACACTAAAAA
Organism: Monodon monoceros; assembly: GCF_005190385.1. Taxonomy (NCBI): domain Eukaryota; kingdom Metazoa; phylum Chordata; class Mammalia; order Artiodactyla; family Monodontidae; genus Monodon; species Monodon monoceros. The sequence continues at coordinate 98,142,937 of NW_021703768.1, forward strand.
ATTTCTTTAAAAAATAATTCTTATGTTGTTAGTTCAAGTGAACAATTATTAAAGACTAATAAACAATTACTTGTTTGTCTAATATGTTTTTTTAAATAGACTAAAGGAGCCAAGTCATCTGCACAGAGTAAGTCATGGAGCACTGATTTCCTGCACAAATTTTAAATATAAAATTATAATCTATTAAGACCACTACAGGATCTTTTGTAAAGAAAAATACTTATGTAAGAATACATGAGTAATTTGTAAAAAATTTTTCTACAAACTAGCATACAGGCTAAGGATAGTAGAAAAGGATAGAGGACAATGAGGGGAATGAGAGAGGGAGAGGAAGAGCCTAGGAAAGAAGAAGCAAGTGTGAAAAGAAAGGAGGGAGGATATGGTGACTATTGTTGATTAACACTGAATTGTATAACTGAAATGTGCTAAAAGAACTTAAATGTTATCACCAAAATAAAAGTAAATATGTGAAGTGATGGATGTGTTAATTACTTCATAGGGAAGAAACCTTTCACAATGTATATCAAATCATCATGTTGTACACTTTAAATATCTTAAAATTTTATTTGTCAATGATACCTCCATAAAGCTGAAAAAAACAGAAAGGAGGGAGGATATGCTAAGCAAAGCCAGTAAATAAAAATTTAGATTGGAAAAATTAAGGGGCAGTGATTTATTCTATGCTATAGGACAGAATTAGATGCAAAGTTTCATTACATCTAAAACACAGTCTACTTATCTATAAAAATATCCACTCATACTTATTTTTAAGGAATAAATCTACATAGCAAAAATCCAGTTATATAAAACTTTTGAGTTCACTAAGTCAAAGCTTATTTTTTACTTAGAGCATCAATAACATTTACTCCTACACCAATGAAGTTGTATCCATGATCAACAACTTACCTTCCTGAAATTCAGTATCATTCAACGGAAAGGATTCTCTATTAGCATGACCACATTTTTAAACAGGCAATTTAGGGCAATAAATGGGGATATGTGATGAAGACAGCTATACAGAAGTGCTCTTCTACATAATTCACTAACAGTGGTGGTGGTGAGGAACTTGCTCCTTCCAAAATCTTAGGGAGAAGACCGTAACACTGTAATGGTCACAGCTAAGAAAAGTTGGTTTGGAGTCTTAAAGTGGAGGAAAATAATTTTTCTTAATGTAACTCTCATGTTCCACATGAGAAATCTTATAATCCAAGCTATAGAAAGTTTCCAAGCACTGTGACTTGCTTCATATACTGTAGTTCTCAACCCTTTATACTCACATGTGCATAAAATTCTCAAAATAACATCACTCATTACACAGTGATTTTTTAACACACCACAAAAAGGCTGACTAAATACATGGTCACCTTATATATAAAGGAATACTCTCTGAGTTACATGGTTTAAATAACAATTCACAAAACAATCTACCCCACATCAAAGTGTAGAGTATACATGTAAAGCCTATATGTATACTCTACAGCTACAAATCCACAAAACCTAGAATTAATCCAGGCAACTCAACCAGATACAAAGCATCTGAAGTTAAAAGTCAACTAATATAATAAAAAAGTAACGACTTTTAAAAACCAGATTAAGTTAAATCCTCACATAATACTACACATTTTGAAAAATTTTAGTAACTAAAAATATTAATAATAATAGTTTTTAAAATGTATTTAAAAATGCTTAAAGAGAGTAAGTGACTAAAAAAGCTCTGTATACTAGAAAAAATTAAATGTGTGTGTGTATGTGTGTGTGTGTGTGTGTGTGTGTGTGTGTATAAAGCTTACTTTTAAATCTAATGTTTAGTTTTTCCTTACAATTTAAAACTACATACAGGAAACTCTAGAAGTCATAAATAAAGAAAATACGAAGTCCCCTCTTCTTGCTGAAATGTGTACATAACTGCAGTAGATGTAAGTTAGATATAAATATATACTACATGTATGTCTCTTATTCTATATAGAAATCTCCTTAAATATTTTCCCAAGGGAGTGGGAAAAATTTATTCTCTCAAATTGAAAGTTTTTGTCCACTAAAAATATTTATATTTGTTCTCAAAATTATAGCTGTCTTATATTCTACAGTTATTTCCATATGAAAACTTCAATATAAGTAGTTTATCACAGTGAATAAACTTGTTCAATGAATACTGAGAAATCTAAACGTGTCCAGATTGCATACAAATGAAAATGTGTGCTATTTCAAAATTACATACACCTCTTTAAAAATTAGGGCTCTATCAAAGGCAATCTACAGATTCAATGCTATATCTATCAAAATTCCAATAGCATTTTTTACAGAAATAGAACAAATAATCCTAAAATGTGTATGAAACCAAGAAAGACCATGAATAGCCAAAGCAATCTTGAGAAAGAAGAACAAAGCTGGAGGTATCATGCTTCCTGATTTCAAACTATATTACAAAGCTACAGTAATCAAACAGTATGGTACTAGCACAAAAACAGACACATATATCAATGAAACAAACAGAGAGCCAAGAAACAAACCCACACTTATATGGTCAACTAATCTACCACAAAGGAGGCAAGAATATACAATGGAGAAAAGACAGTCTCTTCAATAAATGATGTTGGGAAAACTGAACAGCCACATGTAGCCACACGCAAAAGAAGGAAACTGGACCACTATCTTACACCATACACAAAGATCAACTCAAAATGGATTTAAGAACTAAAATGTAAGACCTAAAACCGTAAAACTCCCAGAAGAAAACATAAGCAGTAAGCTCTATGACATAGGTCTTGGCAATGCTTTTTTGAATCTGACACCAGAAGCAAAGGCAGGCAATAAATGCAAAAATAAACAAGTGGGAGTATATCAAACTGAAGAACTTCTGCACAGCAAAGGAAACCATCAACAAAATGAAAAAGCATCCTATTTAATGAGAGAAAATATTTGCAAATCATATATCTAATAAGGGATTACTATCCAAAATATATAAAGAACTATTACAATTAAATATCAAAAAAACAAACAATCCAATTTAAAAATGGGCAGACGATCTGAATAGACATATTTCCAAAGAAGACATATAGATGGCCAACAGGTACATGAGAAGATGCTCAGCATCACTAATCATCAGGGAAATGCAAATCAAAACCAAAATGAGTCACCACCTCACACCTGTCAGAATGGCTGTCATCAAAAAGACAATAAATAACAAATGCTGGCAAGGATGTGGAGAAAAGGGAACCCTTGTGCACTGCTGGTGGGAATATAAATTGATGCAGCCACTATGGAAGGCAGCATGGAGGTTCCTCAAAAATTGAAAACAGAATTACCATATGATCCAGTGACTCCACTTCTGGGTATTTATCCAAAGAAAACACTAACTCGAAAAGATATCTGCACCACCATGTTCATTACAGCATTATTTACAACAGCCAAGATATGGAAACAACCTAAGCATCCCATCAATGGATGAATGGATAAAGAAAATGTGATACACACATGCACGCACACACACACACATATATATATATAAAGGAGTATTATTCATCCATAAAAAAATAATGAAATCTTGCCATTTGCAACAACATGGATGGACCTTTAGGGCATTATGCTAAGTGAAGTAAGTTGGACAAAGAAATGGTATCACTTAAATGTGGAATCTGGGAAAAAAACAAAAAGCTTATAGACAGACAAGCTCTAAGATAAAGAAAATAGACTGGTGTTTACCAGAGGCAGGGGTGGAGGTGAGGGTGGGAGTGAAATGGGTGAAGAGGGTCAAAAGGGCCGTTTTTAAACAAGTAAGTCATGGGAATGTAATATACAGCATGGTGACTAGAGTTAGTAATACTGTATTGTATATTTTAAAGTTGCTAAGGGAGTATATCTTAAAACTTCTCATCACAAGAAAAAAATTTGTTCTAATTATGTAAGATGACAGATTTTAACTAGACTTATTGTAGTGATCATTTTGCAATGTACACAAATACCAAATCATTATGTTGTACACCTGAAAATAATGTTAGACAGTGAATATACTTTTTCTAATTAAATTTTAACTTTAAAAATATGGGCAATTAATCGCACACTTAAATCACATTGGCTGAATTCAATTTTAGTCCCTAAAGAATACTTATTTATGAAATAAATAAATTCAACCTAAATTACTTGATTATTATTTTCTTTTGTTACTTATTTCAAACTATAAAGTTCATGTGCAAGATTATCCTCTATTATAGGTCTACACCTAATTATCTATAAACACTAACAGAAACAATACTGAACCAGTCAGGCACATCAATTTCCTTCCATTCCCTTTTATTAATAAGTACTTCTAACCCGGCTCAACAACCAATCACATTTCAAATTGCTGACTTGAAAAAATGTATTAGAGGCACATTTTAAAAACAAATACAGTACGAAATCTTACTTTTCACTGAATCACTGAATTTTGTTTGTTTGTTTTTTGGCTATTTGGATTACTTTCTTCTTCTGGGTAAGTTTAGTATGTAACTCTCATTCTTTAGACAAAAACCCACAGACTTAAAATGTATAAAAAGTTAACTCATTACTGTCAGCTGAAGACAACAAAACTAGCACCATAAGAACAACTGTACTAAATTTTAATGCTGTTCATTAATAGTTCCATTTTCCTGAGTTTGCGTTTGTTCTTTGGCATCGGCTTAGGATATAATCCATTTTTCAGAAGGTGTTCCTTGCTGAGGCGAATTTGAGCACCATGCTGAAGCTGGAAAGAGCATAAAGCTTGAAGAGGGCGAAGCAAAGTCTGTTAAGATAAAAAAAAAAAGATAGTAAAAAAAGTGTGACAAATCATGATATTCTATCTAAATTTTTTCTTTAGAAACAGGGATTATTATTTTATTATTAGCTTTTAACTATGAAAAGCAATAGGCAATCAAATATATGATAACTTCTAAATAAATAGTTCATTTAAATTCATACCTTACATACCACTAAGGAATTCCAGTAAGACACAAATACTAATTTTCCATATAGGTGATAAAGTCTAAATTTAGTTTTATACTTTAATATATTCAAACACTACAAAAATTGTGGCCATTATAATAACTAATCTGTAACAGCAGACTAAAAGAGACATTTAGGTACAAATTAGTTAATTCAGTTTCAATCACAGACTAACACAAGCTTCCCGCTACTTGCTAACAAATGGATGATGGCAGCAATGGGTAAGTTTACTAATTCTCTCACACTACTCCATGGCCCACATACAAGTTAGATAACCAGGTGTGGGTGCATTTGAAATAACTGTAACTGTATACATACCTGTCTGAACTCAAATACCTATAGGGCCAGACATATAACATAAACATGTGACCTAGGTGGACCTATAAGGTAACAGAGAATGGTGGAGGTTGTCAAACAACTGAGCATATGTCCTTCTTAAAGTTATTCAAATTCAAAAGTTAGGAAAAAAAAAAAAACATTAAGCTAGTGTTTTAAACATATTTGAGTCAGAGTCTTTCCCTGGGCCTGAGATCCCTGATATAACACTTTTAAATAACAAACTTGATGGTGCAGATTGTTTAAAAAGAAAATAAAAGGAACAAAGATTTAACTACAAAAATTTCACGTCTGTGTAAAAATGTATTCCCCCACATATACAACAAAAGTGGCAGCAAAGGGCTTAACAGCTTTAATTTACAATGAACTCTTACAAATATGTGGCAGTCACTGGTAGTTGCTTCTCCATATCCATTCTTTTCTTCCTTATTAAAAAAAATCTAAAATTTTATTCAAGGTGGCAATGTGTCCAGCTAGTAATACTACATTGACTAATGACAGTTTATCCAACAAGATGTAAGTGGAAGGCCTTGGGTTGGGACAGACCTAGCAGGCATAGGCTTTTGCCTTTTCTTCTTGCCTGGAACGTGATTGCCACATGTGGGATGAACACATGTGACTACAGGACAATAAACATGAAGATTAAAGCCAAATACATACAGTGATGGACAGAAAGACAGAAGAAATCTGGGTCTCTGATGTCCTCTTCAGCTGCATCCCCAGCCCTAGACCACTAACTTCAGCATTTCTTATTACAGGAGAAAAATAAACTCATATATGGCTCAAACACTGCAGTAAGGGCTCTGTTACATGCAACTAAATGTAACTCCTGAGACACACCAGTAAGAAAAAGACAAACATCTTGGAAAAGCTCTGCCTGACATTATTGTAGAGAGTCTCTTAGGTATGTTCTCATAATTTCTTTTCGTATCTTCAATTCTTCAAACAAGAGAAGAAATATAGAAATGACTATATATTACTTTACAGAATCAATATAAGGAAGTGACTGAATCCTGAAACATCATACCTAGGAAACATACCTTGGACCATATACAGACTGAGACAATTGCTATTTTATGACATTTATTAGATTCTTCATAGATAGAAGAGTATTAATACTCCTATGATTAAGGGCCTTCAACTTTTACTTCCTGAAGATAAGATTCTATCAATTTTCTGAGTAATTAAGACAATGAATTTTGGAGATAGACAGATCTGTGGTAGTCACTAGGGTTGTTCACAAATACATCAGTCATCTTTCATGATACATGATCAGACTGCATTTTCTAGCCCCCTCTGAAGTTAGGCATGGCCATATAACTTGACTTGGTTAATGAAATGTGAGCACAAATAATGTGTGTCACCTCTGGGCAGATGCTTTAAAAGTGGTGTATGATTCCCCACCTCTGTTTATTCCTTCCTTAAAGTGATGTGTCTAGATGGTGCATCCATCAGCCTGGATCCAAGTGACTATAATTAGCAGCGGTCCCCCTGGCAGTCCCACTGTACAGACAGTGTGTTATGCCATTCTGATTTTGGGGTTTTAAGTGACTGATGCAATCACTTACTAGCTATGTGTTCCCAGATAAGTTAACCTCTCTTTGCCTCGTTTTCTTCATCTGCAAAGTGAGGAATATTATGTCCACCTTATAAGGTTATTATTATGGTGCACTCACATGATACATTTAAAGTGCTTAGCATATAACTTGATTGATAATAAATGATAATGTTTCTCTCTACATTCATAACATTATATCTGGGGCAATGTGAAGCTATATGAGAGGTTTACTGGTTCAGAAGAACAAAGAAAATCCTCTACTTACAAAATTAGTTTCTTAAAGTTTATTTGGGGGAAAATCAGTGTTCTGTAAATCCTCTGTCTATAGATGCAATGTGACAGTTTCAAAAGACCGTTATTAACAACTACTGGTGATGAGTAGAGCTAAGACATTTAGGTTACAGCACAAAGCTTTGCCACGTCTAGTTACAAAAGTTCATAAGGCTTCCAAGGTATGAGTAAACCTGGTACATATTATAATGGCAAAATGAAAATCACCAACTTTCAGTTCAATTTTTCTGTCAATCTATAGACAAGAATCAGAGGTGAGGAAAGGCAAAAAGATGAACTCTTCTTGAGAGCCCCGTGTCAGGCAATTAGCATACATTATCCCATTCGATTCTCATAACAATATTATGAGGTAACTATTTTTTGTATATCGCAGATAAGAAAACAAACACAAAGAGATTACATGAATTGCCTTCTGGCAAAAACTGCTGATGATAAGTGATAAAGTTTTAACTCAAACTTGCTTCAAAACTCATATCATGCTATCTCCAAGTGACTGAAAACTGCTCAAGAATAAAGGAAGAGAATGAATCAACAGACTAAGAAGGCCATTCTATGCCAAGTTCTTTATTTTGAGGAGCCCTACCTCTACAGAACGAAGCCAGCTGAAAAATTACTACTCTCCCCATCCTCTTAAGGTTTTATTAGGATGCCCCTAATAAAAGGTTATTGGGGGTAAAAGGCATGTTATAGCTTTCCTCCCCAGGAAGGAAAGAAAACACCTATTTCAGAGCAGATGTTCAGAAGAATGTACTAATTTTTTTATTGTAGCTAGATTTAAACAAGCTGCACTTGGTGTTCCCCCACTAAGAAAGCTAATTGTTTGCCAGATGTAATAATAAGCAACTTGGGATGTTTCATATGCTTTTTTTCTGCTCATGTTCCTGCGACCATCTTATCAGCACCTCCCAAATCACATGTCTGATTATCAAACATCCTTCTTCTACTCCTGGTCACTATAGTATAACCACTCCTGGTGACCAAAGCAAAAAGAATGAGAACTCTAGGACCCCACTTTTGCTTTGGGATTTTATGTTCAACTTGATCCACAGAAAAAAATAAAAGCTCCAAAAGCTGAAGAGATGATAGATCCTTATACCCTTCTATCTCTTAAACTTTGCCTGTTGTAAGATATTATACTAAAAACATAAGACAGGTTTCCTGCTGTGACAGTACGTTAATTAGTATCAGAATAATATATCTTATAAAGCTGGAAAGGGGGGAGCAGTAGCAGCATTTGTAGTAGTAGTAGTAGTACAAACCCTATGCCAAACCCTAGCCCTATTATACTATAACTACTACTACTAAAACACCACCGTTACCAACATTAAAGCTTCTGTTTAGGAATGCAGTAAAGATTCAATTCCAATTGTGGGAATAATAAATATAAATCCATAGAAGATTCTTTTTATAAACCAAAAGAAGAGGAAAGAAATTTTAAACTTATAGCCAAAGACCATTATATTTTTCCCTCAAGATTTAAACTTTTAATGAGGCCTGTGTCTGATGTTGGCTGATCCTAGGATTTTACATCAACAAAAAGGAAAATACAGAGACTGTACAGAAAGCAAGCTTAAACAACAGCCTTGGGTTCCATCTTTCCTTTAAGACACCTAAAAATAATGTTGTTTTCTGCTGAAGAACATACACAGATGATGGTTAATAAACAAAACAGAGAGAAAAGTATAGGCGTATATTAAGTGTTATATTGATGGAAGGTACATGGGAATAGGTGATAAAGTCAGAGGGGAGAAAAAAGAGTCTGAGAACACTCCCTGGTCATTTGGAGGAAGGATTTAGGATCCTTCACGCATTTTTTCCCTCAAAAGAGAGAAAGAGAAATTGCCTAGACCCAAAACTAAGTCTACCACACAGATACACACAAAAATAGCCTACTCATGAAAGCCTACTTCTTTCAAAAGAAGAAAGTCTCCAACTCTGACACATACCATGGCTTAGGGTAGGGGAGAGGAAAAGGGCAATTCAATGCTTCTTCTGGCATTCTTTAACTCCCCTTGCTTTGGAGGTCTTTTGTTCTTTTTCTTGGTAACTAATCCACTTATCCAGTTACTCTGACCTAAGCTTTTATCCATTATCGGAATTTCCCTCATGGCTAAGGCACACTTTTATAATAGAAACCATGGTGTATAATGAGAAAGACAGAAAGAAGGCAGGAAAGAGCATACTTTGTGCATGTGTGTGTGTGTGTGTGTGTGTGTGTGTGTGTTAGAGGAGGGAGTTATAAAACTCCATTTAGTTTGCTAATTTTTTCTCTTGTCATAAATGGAAAATTTCTTACATGTTCTAAAAGGTTGAGATGTTGTGAGCTCACTGAAACATTGTTATTTACTAATGATTATGAATTATATATGAAATCATCAGGCTTTCATGGAAATTAAATAAAATGTTGATTGCAGGTTATAACCTTTTCATATTCTGTAGGCTTTTTTCTCAAGAAAAATTATATCTTTTTATACCCTAAGCAAGGTTAATAAGATAAACAGGAAGTTGGTATATCTCCTTGAATAAAAGCACCAATGGAAAAAATCTTGCTGTAAAATGTTCTTTTAAATAAAAAGAAAAAAGTCTAGTACAAGAGAACACAAAAGACTAAAACAGAAATACAGACTACTGAAAGACATATCTAGCCCCAAAAAACTATATTTAATGTTATGCTACTTTAAAACGATTTAGCATATTACAAATGCTGTTTGCACAGCTTAGAATGAATATTTAAATAATGCAATCTGGAACGTTAAACTAACAGAGAAACACCAGAGGGGAAAGGAAGGTTATAAAAGTGCACAAATTTCTATCACAGATACAGTCTACTTGTCACTTAAGTTACAAATTTAACAAGTTATGCATTTTTTAATTTTCTAGACAAAAATCTAACCAAACTTCTACTTTCAAAAACTATGTAACTTTCCAAAGACATACCTCTTGTATGTAATTATTTTTCTCCAAGATAGAAAGAGCGACAGCTGCACACTCCAGCGTAGAAAGGCACCTATTAGTTGGTTGCGCCCGAATTACATACTGACTAGAAATGCTGGTTTTTAATTGCACCTGAAATCAAAAACAGAATAGAATGTAATTTTTCTTTTAAGTTTAAAACTATAAGGTCTGTTTTTTATTTTATTTTATTTTTGCAGTATGGGGGCCTCTCACTGTTGTGGCCTCTCCCGTTGCGGAGCACAGGCTCTGGACGCGCAGGCTCAGCGGCCATGGCTCACAGGCCCAGCCGCTTCGCAGCATGTGGGATCTTCTGTAACCGGGGCACGAACCCATGTCCCCTCCATCGGCAGGCAGACTCTCAACCACTGTGCCACCAGGGAAGCCCCTAAGGTCTGTATTTTAAATACTAATTACTCTAATTTCCTTCCAAAATTGCCAGTTTATAAATATTAAATGTATCAATATCTTCTATACATAATATCCTTTTATTACTGTTTTGTTAAATAGAAGCTAGAAGATAGTTACACATCTGACAAAGAAAATGTATTCAAAATATATACAAATTCCTACAAATCAAAACTAAAAAGACTAATAACCCCCTCCCAGTGGGCAAAAAGAGTGAACAGACACTTCACAAAAGAAGATATACAAGTAGCAAATAGGTACATATAAAAGGGCTCAACATGATTTAATGTAAATTAAAATCACAATGAGGGGCTTCCCTGGTGGCGCAGTGGTTGAGAATCCACCTGCCAATGCAGGGGACATGGGTTCGAGCCCTGGTCTGGGAAGATCCCACATGCCACGGAGCAACTAAGCCCGTGCGCCACAACTACTGAGCCTGCGCTCTAGAGTCCGTGAGCCACAGCTACTGAAGCCCGTGCACCTAGAGCCCATGCTCTGCAACAAGAGAAGCCACCGCAATGAGAAGCCCTCACACCGCAATGAAGAGTAGCCCCCGCTCACCGCAACTAGAGAAAGCCCGTGTGCAGCAACGAAGACCCAACACAATCAAAAATAAATAAATAAAAATAAAATAAAATAATAAGGAGATAACATTTCACTCATTAGAACAGTTAACATCGAAAAGACTAACACCACCAAATGAGGATAGAGTAAATGAAACTCTCATACATTGAAGTGGAAGTGAAAATGGTTTAATCACTTTGGAGAACTGACGATTGGGATATTTTATTTTCTGGTTTATTCCTCCATTATTTCTTAAACTGATAAGCATATGTCTGTGTGGGTGTAAATCTATATAAACACACAGAGATACACACACATACCAACACACACACACACACACACACATATATATATCCACTTTTTAGATAAAAGTAGCATACTACAGATACTTTTCTCCATCGAGATAATATTTTATCTGAGATAGAGTCAGACATGAGAAAGGCAACAGAAAACTGAATGTCAGCATTTTGGCCCTTTGATTCCTACTTTAATTAAATGAAACTCAAGTAATCTTACACTCATAAAGCCCACACTCTGATCAAAATCACATTTAAGGATATGTGATGGGAAATATGGTTTTTCCACTCTGATTGCTTTTTGTTCAAAAAATTATCCTCTACAACTTGTTTCCTTTCCTTCCTCAAAAAGAGATGAGGGGGGAAGGGGGAGGGAGAGAGAGAGGGAAACAAAGTGGGCATCATAAAAGATTCACTATAGAATGTATTGCCCTATATATGATTTTGGAATATATTCTTTAAAGCATATTTGACTAATTATATTTTAGATATCATATTAAAATTACTCTGCATTTCTACCAATGGACAAGATGAAAAATAGATGCAGGGAGAGAAAGAGATATAAGAAAATGGTTGAGAAACATGTATAATGATAAAAGAAAGCCTATGTTTAAATAACTGTAAGAATAATTCATGATGTTGATTAATTGTAATTACTAAAAGCTTTGATATTTCATCAGGTCAACCAGTAGAACAGAGTACAGACAACTACTGCTTTCAATACTTAATTCCAAGTCATCACTGGAGGAATTTATAACAAGCATCTGATTAAAACAAAACCTTTGGAAAACATGCAAAATTCACAGTGGATTTTGTTTACTGGAATTAATTTGATTTTTAAAAGAAATTTGTTATTTCGGGAGGGTGTTTTATTTCTTACTGTGGCTCACATGGCTGTATGAAAACAGAATTTGAAATATATCATTTGTTAAAAGACTTCAGAATATCCTTCACAAATCGTCTCTCTGGGAGTTACCTAGTAACTGGATATATTAAAAGAGTATATATAACTAAGATCTGTCATATTATTAGGATACATGTTATTAAAGCATGCTAATGTGATCTCACGGCACCTCCTTTTACGCTTACTTGCTATATCACCTTCATCACACACTTAATTCAGTGAGTAAATGAGCAAGACTAAAAAGAAACCCTGTTGATCCATCTTCTTGAGAAGTCACAAGCATCATAATAATATTTTAGAAACTGCCTCATCTTCATGAATAAGTGTTCAAGAAAATCCAAGGCAAAATTAACTATTATAAGAAATGAAAAAAATTAACATATGATGAAAGTATGGTATGTAGAAAGAGGAACTACTGAAAGACCAATATTATTATATCAAAGTTGACAATAATTAATCACTTAATTTCAGTCATTTAGTTTCTCAGTTCCTGCTCACTTGATAAAAATCAGATAGCTGGACCTGATGGTATTAAAACCTATTTTTTAGTGATCAATCCCAAGATCATATAATGTATATGTAATTTTAATGCTACATTAATTATATATCATTATTATTAATATATTATGTATAATTATTATATACAATCTTCATTTCCAATTTTTGGAAGCCATGCTGATGCAAAGAATGCTTCAATAATTTTGATCTTCTTGGAAGTTGGTTCTTCATGGGTAGAAGTTGTCTGAGTGCTCTTAATGTGACTTCTTTAGGAACAGGAGTATCATTGGTTGGTTTAGAATTCTACTGGTATAGGTTGTAAGCCTATAATATAACTCCCATTTTAGAAACAGCCAACTCATCCAAATTTTACTTCTAGACTGAGCTTCAGATCTTTTCCACTGATTCTCTGGATTGGCTAAAATTTGAATTCCTTAAAATTCTTTTGTTGTTAATGCCTTCCTTTATTTTCTTCCATTAAATATTAAATATATATTTAATATATAAGAATACCAGATAACAGTTTGACAGCTATGATCACTGACTGTTCAGATGCTTTTTAAAAGGGTTTTTCCAAATGTCTCCTTCCTAGATAGACCTTTAGCTATTTTTGTGATTTGTGTCATTAATAGTGTGGAAGTCATAGCATGTTCAGTGGTTTAGTAATGACCTTTAGGACTCAAAAAACCATCCAAAGGATTAACATGCCATGGCTTATGTTTGCATAACATATGTCTTGAAAATAATTTACTATAATATAGTTAATTCTTTTGTCAAGAAAAATAAACTAAAAAAGACCTCAAAATTAAAATTTTAATCATCTCCACACACACACACCCCCAACAAATGCTGTATTTTTATAATTTGATGGTGATTACATGTTATCTGTTCTCAGGCTCTTTTAAGACAAGTTTCATTATTACATAAAACTATTGTGCTCCTCACTTAATTATTAGGAGTCACAAGACATTCTAATCAGTTGATCAGCTTCCTTAAAGGTTTCTAGGAAAATCAATCTATTTTGCAGGCTTTCTGAAACAACCCTAGTCTAGAACAAGCTAAAAAAATCCTTTTTACTAACATTCTGAATTCCTTACCAGTGGAAGACACACATAAAAACCCTCCTTTCTGAAGCACCCTTTTTTCTATGATCTTTCACAAACAAGAATCAGTATCTGAGCTTATGAGCTGCCCTTTGAAGGAGAGGTACTAAATCTTTTCTTCTAGCCCCAATCCCTCAATCCACTTCATTCCTTTAACTTCCTCAGTTTAGTTCAACACTATGATCTAATAGTGATAAGAGTCCAGCTTTGGCATCAGACAGTTGCCAGTTTGAACAGAGACTTAACCACTTATATGCAAAGTCTCATGCACTTGGACAGTAAGTGCTATTCTAGAAAATGTACATATATTGTCTCATTTAATTCTCACAAAGAACCTATGAAGTACTATTATCTCCATTTTACAGATGAGGAAACCAAAGTACAGAGAGGTGAAGTAACTTACCCAAGGTTCCAAAATCAATCATGGTAAAGCAGATAAATTTATAGTCTTCTTTGAGAGCTTGAGCTCTTCATAACTAGGCTAATAATTAAATGGATGAATTCTTAGGCAAATCCCAACATATTAAACAAATAAAACAAAGCTATTCTGCTGGAAAGCAAGGCTGAGGGACTCCTGAATAATTTTAGGGGTCTTATGAACACAGTGTAAAAAAAAAATGATAAAGGGGGAGGAGTCTTCTCAAGAATGAAAGTTTCTCACAAATATCAATATCTATGTCTTGCTCCCATCTTCCCACACTATGAAGCCTGTAAAGTTTTTACAGAAGGTTAAGATTCCAGGATTAATGTTGAAACTCAGAAAATTTGATAAAAATAAGGTTAAAGGGGGCATTAGTTATAGATAAAATGATAATATTGTGCTACTTCCAAAACACATTATTGTTTAAATTTTTTTTTTCTGAGTTGACCTGAGAAACTTCATTTCATAACAGTTTCTATGGTAAAGCACAATTCCAAAATTACCAAAGAACTTGTAGAACACATTGGGTTTAAAATTTAGTACTTTCTTACACATTAAAATGATAATTAAAGTTACACATTGCTTTTCCAACACACAAAAACTTTGATGTTAAAAATGCAAACATACAATTCAGAAGCCTAAAAATTAAGCACTTACAAATTTCAAATTTAAGCAAATCTAAATAATGATACAAAATTAAAATTCTGTTGAGTGACATATTTAATCAAATATCTTGACTAGTGTTTTTTCCTACTAATAAAAATATTTAATCTACCACTGTTTTTCACATAACTCCAAGTAGTACATATCTGAAGTCACTGAGAACTATGGGTATGGAAATATCTAGAGAAGGAAAGTAAAAACACATAGATTCATGAGATCACAGAATTGGAAGTTATCTTTATAAGTCAAATAGTAATCTCCACGTTCTCAGGCATAATTACTCTTTTAAAAAGTTTAGAATGACAGAATTAAAGTTTAAAATAATATTGAAATATAATTTCTCTTAAATAAAAAAAGTTTTATCTGAGTTTTTAAGCTTTCTCTTTAAAAAAAAAAGAATAGAGGCATGAAAACAAAAATTCCTTAAGATTATTGGCTACCATCCCTGGTGGCGCAGTGGTTAAGAATCTGCCTGCCAATGCAGAGGACACGGGTTCGAGCCCTGGTCCGGGAAGATCCCACATGCCGCGGAGCAACTAAGTCTGTATGCCACAACTACTGAGCCTGTGCTCTGGAGCCTGCGAACCACAACTACTGAGCCCACGTGCCACAACTACTGAAGCCCGCGCACCTAGAGCCCGTGCTGCACAGCAAGAGAAGCCACCGCAATGAGAAGCCCGCACACCGCAACAGAGTAGCCCCCACTCGCTGCAACTAGAGAAAGACCACACGCAGCAACGAAGACCCAACGCAGCCAAAAAAGTTAAAAAAAAAAAATTATTGCCTACAATAACTTCAGAGTGATTTCAGTAAATTAACAAAACATTACGCCATTAAACAAGCCAGAAAGAAGCATGTGACTATAGATTAAACGTCTTGGCATTACTTTCTGCTGCTATTTTTCTCAGCAATACTTAATGAAGACGAGTCTCTGTTGAATAATGCTATAGAAACTAACTTTTGTGATATCTCCTGAAATTGAAATTGTCCAAACTAAGCATGTCTACATGTATGCATTTACTCATACTGGGCTTACGTCAATTTATATGCTTTATTAGGAAACTTAGAACAGAAGCTGATTTAGGATATTAGAAATTGATTTACTAGTCTCACCTAAGTAATAACCAATTTTATAATGTCTTGTTAGTGAAACATTTTCTCACCAAAGATAAATTTCATTTAACAATTATCATTTCTACTCATTTCAAAAACTGTCATGGCTTTATAAACAGCTATTGGAAAATAAATCATAAATTAGCCTAGGTGTGAAATAAAGCACACATTATACAATTACTTCATAAGTTCTATTTGTCACATAAAATTTTTATTTTAAAATTTACTGAGTTAAATTGTACACTATTTTACTTTATTAACAACACTTTTCTATAACCTTGAATTACAATAATGTGCATGAATTGGGAGACAGAAAAGCACAGCAACTAAAAGCATAAGAAAGGAAATTAGACTTATTTAAATTTAACTCTACATAATAGTAGTATGACCTCAAACAAGATTTAAACTCTCAGAGCCTAAAACATTAACAACCTTGAAGAATGATTGTGCTTTAAGATGCTAATATATGTGAAGTGCTCAGCAATGCTTGCCATACAGTAAGCAGGCAATACAGGCAAAGATGTTGATGAGGGTGGTACTGATGCTACTGATGTTAACCAGGATAGTGCTAGTGATGATTTACAATGCTTTCTTCACAATCTAATGAATAAGTGTGAAGCAACTCAGCTTTATCGCAATAAAGCCAGATGAGTAGCCTGACCAAGAGTGTGGGATAAGATAAAACTTAGAGCCAGAAGAATGTCAAATTTTACAGGATGGAAGAAGAAAAGCTATTGAACAGGTAGAGAAAAAGCAGTCTTAGAAGCAGGAGAAAGAACCAGAGAAGAGTTTCACTGAATAATAGAGAACAAGTTACACTGCCAGATAAATAAAATATTCCTAACAGTAAGAATCCTGAAAAAGGTAGAAATATTTTCATTAAAGATATAATTTATATACAAGGAAAATATTCATATTTTACTCTTTTGCCCTTTAAGTACATGATCTAAGCATCATTAAAATGTGCAATAATTCCCAAAGTACTGAATCTTGTATCTAAATCTTTGATATTTCTTTAAAACATTCCCAAACAACACTATGTAACAGAAGAGACAGACCAAGAGTTTATAATGATTTTTGAAAATACTTTTAAAATGAAATTTTTTCATTTCTTGAACGACCTTGCGTGACTCTTTTATCTGCCTAATATTTTCAATATATTTTCTCATCTTCTTCTATCTCTGCACATGTGTAACTTATCTGTAATGTTTAATTGATTTTATGACAGTAAAACTGGCAGACGGACATAAAAAAGAATTAGCTAACAATAAGTTGCTATGTTCCTTTGAAGAATAGAGTACAGAATACTTAAATGATAAGAAATTATGAGTTGCAGAATATCACAATTTTTTTAATTGAAGTATAATTAACTTACAATGTTAAATAGTTTCAGGTGTACAATATAGTGATTTGATATTTTTATACCTTTTTTTACCTTTGATCATTTTACACCAAAATGATCACCAGGATAAGGATAGTTAATATCTGTCACCATACAAAGTTATTAAAATATTATTGACAATATTCCCTATGTTGTACATTATATCTCCATAACTTTGTTATTTCATAGCTGGAAGTTTGTACCTCTTAATCTTCTTCACTTATTTTGCCCATCCCTTTACCCACCTCCCCTCTGGCAATCACCAGTCAGTTCTCTGTATCTATGAGTCTGTTTCTATTCTATTATGCTTGTTTTGTTTTTTAGATTCACACAGGGGAATTCCCTGGCGGTCCAGTGGTTAGGACTCAGCACTTTCACTGCCATGGCCCAGGTTCAATCCCTGCTTGTGGAACTAAGATCCCACTAGCCACACAGAGTGGCCGAAAATAAAAATAAAAAAGTAATATCACACAGTATTGGTCTTTCTCTGTCTTATTTCACTTAGCATAATACCCTCTAGGTCCATACATTTTGTCACAAATGGCAAGATTTTGTTCTTTTTATGGTTAAGTAATATTCCATTGTGTATATATACCACATATTCTTTATCCATTCATCTTTTCACAGACAATTAGGTTGCTTCCATACCTTGGCTATTGTGAATAATGTTACAATGAACACTGGTATGCATATATCTTTTTTAATTAGTGCTTTTGTTGTTTTCAGTTAAATACCCAGAAGTGAAATTGCTGAGCCATACGGCAGTTCCATTTTTTAATTTTTTGTTTTCCATAGCATCCGTACCAATGTACATTCCTATCAACATTGTACCAGGGTTCCCTTTTCTCCACATGCTTGCCAATGCTTTTTATTACTTGTCTTCTTGATAACAGCCACTCTGAAAGGTGTGAGGTAATGATTTCATTTTGGTTTGGATTGCATTTCCCTGATGACTAGAGAAGTTGAGCATCTTTCCATGTGCCTATTAGCTATTTGTACGTCTTCTTTGAAAAACTATCTATTCATGTCCTCTGCCCATTTTTAAATTAAATTGTTTGGGTTTTTTGATATTGAGTTGTATGAGTTTTTTTAAACATATTTTGTGTATTAACCCCTTATTGAACTTGTCATTTGAAAATGTCTTCTCCCATTCAGTAAGGGGCCTTTTCATTCAGTTGATAGTTACCTTCACTATGTAAAAGGTTTTCAGTTTGATGTAGTCCCACTTCTTTACTTTTGCTTTTGTTGCTCTTGCTTAAGGAGACAGATCCAAAAAAATATTGTTGAGACCTATGTCAAAGAGCATACTGCCTATGCTTTCTTTTAGGAGTTTTATGCTTTCAGGTCCTACATTTAGACTTTAATCCACTTGACTTTATTTTTTATAGATGGTGTAAGACAGTGGCTTAAGTTTCGTTCTTTTGCACATAGATGTCCAGTTTTGCCAACATCACTTACTGAAGAGTTTGTCTTTACCCCCATTGTATATTTTTGCTCCCTTTGTCATAGATTAATTGACCATATAAGTGTGGGTTTATTTCTGGTTTGTCTATTCTGTTCCTTTGATCTATGTGTCTGTTTTTGTGCCAGCACGATATAATTTTGATTACTACAGCTTTGTAGTACAGTTTGAAATCAGAGTGCATGATGCCTCCATGTCTGTTAATTATTTTCTTAGACTATTTAATAGAGCTAGTGAAATCCAAAAAGTGAATTGGCATTTCTTAAATAAATCCATTCAAACACAATTTGGACAACATAAAGTACCCTGCATAATAGCCATTAATGATATAATATATTCCCCTCAGAAATATAACATAATTCTGTCAACTTTGTAGCACGAAGAATATGTGCATAAATGTCAGATACTGAATTTGACAAGTGAATTAGTTTTTATTGACACAAATAAGGCTGAAAAATTACCACCCAAAAAAAGGGATGAAAGACTGATAACTGCAATGAAGAATAAAAATAATATGGGAAAAAAATACAAGGTAAAGAATTCTTTAAAAATTACAGGAATTTCTCTTCTATTCAGTAGGAAAAGATTCTGATTTCAAATTAAAACTTAATTTCCCCAAAGCTTATCATTCACTTTTCAAATGATTTAAATGAAAATTCTATTAGATGGTTAATCAAAACACTGGCATGGGCTCTTCGGTGGGGCTAATGGTGGACACTGGGAGGGCTCATGCCAAGGAGTGCTTTGCAGAACTTCTGCTGCCAGTGTCCTAGTCTCCACGGTGAGCCACAGCCACTGCCCGCCTCCACAAGAGACCCTCCAACACTAGCAGCCGAGTGGCTGACAGGGTCTTGGTGCTCTGGACGGGTGTCAGGCCTGAGCCTCTGAGGTGGGAGAGCTGAGTTCGGGACATTGGTCAACCAGAGACCTCTGGGGCCGATGTAACATCAAATGGCGAAAGCTCTCCCAGAGATCTCCATCTCAATGCTAAGACCAGCTCCACTCAACAACCAGCAAGCTACAGTGCTGGACACCCTATGCAAACAACTAGAAAGAGAGGAACACAACCCCACCGATTAGCAGAGAGGCTGCCTAAAATCATTATGAGGCGACAGACACCCCAAAACACACCACCAGACGTGGACCTGCCCGTCAGAAAGACAAGATCCAGCCTCATCCACCAGAACACAGGCAACACTCCTCTCTACCAGGAAGCCTAAACAACCGACTGAACCAACCTTACCCATTGGAGGCAGACACCAAAAACAACGGGAACTACGAACTTGCAGTCTGCGTAAAGGAGACCCAAACTCAGTAAGTTAAGCAAAGTGAGAAGACAGGGAAACACAGAGCAGATGAAAGAGCAAGGTAAAAATGCACCAGACCAAACAAATGAAGAGGAAATAGGCAGTCTATCTGAAAAATAATTCAGAGTAATGACAGTAAAAATGATCCAAAATCTTCGAAATACAACGGAGAAATGCTTAAAAACGATCTAGAAGAAATAAAGGGAAAAAAAACAATGATGAACAGCACAATAAATGAAATTAAAAATTCTCTAGAAGGAATCAATAGCAGAATAACTGAGGCAGAAGAATGGATAAGTGACCTGGAAGATAAAATAGTGGAAATAAATACTGCAGAGCAGAATAAAGAAAAAAGGATGAAAAGAATTGAGGACAGTCTCAGAGACCTCTGGGACAACATTAAATGCACCAACATTCGAACTATAAAGGTCACATAAGAAGAAGAAGAGAAAGAAAAAGGGACTGAGAAAATATGTGAAGAGATTATAGTTGAAAACTTCCCTAATATGGGAAGAGAAATAGTCAATCAAGTCCAAGAAGCACAGAGAGTCCATTACAGGATAAATCCAAGGAGAAACACGCCAAGACACATACTAATCAAACTATCAAAAATTAAAGAAAAAATATTAAAAGCAGCATGGGAAAAACAACAAATAACGTACAAGGGAATCCCCATAAAGTTAACAGCTGAACTTTCAGCAGAAATTCTGCAAGCCAGAAGGGAGTGGCAGGACATATTTACAGTTATAAAAGGGAAAACCTACAACCAAGATTACTCTACCCAGCAAGGATCTCATTCAGATTCGACAAAGAAATTAAAAACTTTACAGACAAGCAAAAGCTAAGAGAATTCAGCATCACCAAACCAGCTCTACAACAAATGCTAACGGAACTACTCTAGGCAGGAAACACAAGAGAAGGAAAAGACCTACAACAACAAACCCAAAACAATTAAGAAAATGGTAACAGGAACATATATATTGATAACTACCTTAAATGTAAATGGATTAAACACTACAACCAAAAGACACAGACTGGCTGAATGGATGCAAAAACAAGACTCATATATATGCTGTCTACAAGAGACCCACTTCAGACCTAGGGACACATGCAGACTGAAAGTGAGGGGATGGACAAAGATATTCCATGCAAATGGAAATCAGAAGAAATCTGGAATAGCAATTCTCATATCAAACAAAATAGACTTTAAAATAAAGACTATTACAAGAGACAAAGAAGGACACTATATAATGATCAAGGGATCAATCTAAGAAGAAGATGTAACAAGTGTAAATATTTATGCACCCAACATAGGAGCACCTCAATACATAAGGTAAATGCTAACAGCCATAAAAGGGGAAGTCAACAGTAACACAATCGTAGCAGGGGACTTTAACACCCCACTTTCATCCAATGGACAGATCATCCAAAATGAAAATAAATAAGGAAACACAAGCTTTAAATGATACATTAAACAAGATGGACTTAATTGATATTTATAGGACATGCCATCCAAAAACAACAGAATACACTTTCTTCTCAAGTGCTCATGGAACATTCTCCAGGACAGATCATATCTTGGGTCACAAATCAAGCCTTGGTAAACTTAAGAAAACTGAAACTGTATTAAGTTTCTTTTCCAACCACAACACTATGAGACTAGATATCAATTACAGGAAAAAATGTATAAACAATACAAACACATGGAGGCTAAACAATACACGTCTAAATAGCCAAGAGAACACTGAAGAAATCAAAGAGGAAATCAAAAAGTACCTAGAAACAAATGACAAGGAAAACACGATGACCAAAAACCTATGGGATGCAGCAAAAGCAGATCTAAGAGGGAAGTTTATAGAAATACAATCCTAACTCAAGAAACAAGAAACATGTCAAATAAACAACCCTAACACCTAAAACAATTAGAGAAAGAACAAAAAAACCCCAAAGTTAGCAGAAGGGGAGAAATCATAAAGATCAGATCAGAAATAAATGAAAAAGAAATGAAGGAAATGACTGCTTATTGAAGCAAAGATCAATAAAACTAAAAGCTGGTTCTTTGAGAAGATAAACCATTAGCCAGACTCATCAAGAAAAAAAGGGAGAAAACTCAAACCAATAGAATTAGAAATGAAAAAGAAGTAACAAGTGACACTGCAGAAATAGAAAGGATCATGAGAGATTATTAGAAGCAAATATATGCCAATAAAATGGACAACCTGGAAGAAACGGACAAATTCTTAGAAATTCACAAGCTTCTGAGACTGAACCAAGAAGAATGAGAAAATATAAACAGACCAATCACAAGCAGAGAAATCGAAACTGTGATTAAAAGTCTTCCAACAAACAAAAGCCCAGGACCAGATGGCTTCACAGGAGAATTCTATCCAACATTTAGAGAAGAGGTTAACACCCATCCTTCTCAAACTCTTCCAAAGTATAGCAGAGGGAGGAACACTCCCAAACTCATTCTATGAGGCCACCATCACCCTGATACCAAAACGAAAGATGCCACAAAGAAAGAAAACTACAGGCCAATATCACTGATAAACATAGAAGCAAAAATCCTCAACAAAATAGTAGCAAACAGAATCCAACAGCACATTAAAAGGATCATACATCATGATAAAGTGGGGTTTATCCCAGGAATGCAAGGATTCTTCAATATATGCAAATCAATGTGATACACCCAATTAACAAACTGAAGGGTAAAAACCATATGATAATCTCAATAAATGCAGGAAAAGCTTTTGCGAAAACTCAACACCCATTTATGATAAAAACCCTCCCAAAAGTAGGCACAGAGGGAACTTACTTCAATATAATAAAGGCCATATATGGCAAACCCCCAGTCAACATTGTCCTCAATGGTGAAAAACTGAAACCATTTTCACTAAGATCAGGAACAAGACAAGGTTGCCCACTCTCACCACTATTATTCAACATAGTTTTGGAAGTTTTAGCCACAGCTGTCAGAGACAAAAAATAAATAAAAGAAACCCAAATAGGAAAACAAGTAAAGCTGTCACTGTTTGCAGATGACATGATACTATATATAGAGAATCCTAAAGATGCTACCAGAAAACTACTAGAGCTTATCAATGAATTTGGTAAAGTAGCAGGATACAAAATTAATGCACAGAAATCTCTGGCATTCCTGTACACTACTGATGAAAAAGCTGAAAGAGAAATTTAGGAAACACCCCCATTTACCATTGCAATGAAAAGAATAAAATACCTAGGAATAAACCTACCTAAGGAGACAAAAGACCTGTATGCAGAAAACTATAAGACGCTGATGAAAGAAATTAAAGATGATACAAACAGATGGAGAGATATACCATGTTCTTAGATTAGAAGAATCAACACTGTGAAAATGACTCTACTACCCAAAGCAATCTACAGATTCAATGCAATCCCTATCAAACTACCACTGGCATTTTTCACAGAACTAGAACAAAAAATTTCACAATTTGTATGGAAACACAAAAGACCCCAAAGAGCCAAAGCAATGTTGAGAAAGAAAAATGGAGCTGGAGGAATCAGGATCCCTGACTTCAGACTATACTACAAAGCTACGGTAATCAAGACAGTATGTGGCACAAAAACAGAAATATAGATCAATGGAACAGGATAGAAAGCCCAGGTGTAAACCCATGCACATATAGTCACCTTATCTTTGACAAAGGAGGCAAGAATATACAATGGAGAAGAGACAGCCTCTTCAATAAGTGGTGCTGGGAAAACTAGACAGCTAGATGTAAAAGAATGAAATTAGAACATTTCGTAACACCATACAGAAAAATAAATTCAAAATGGATTAAAGACCTAAATGTAAGGCCAGACACTATAAAACTCTTAGAGGAAGACATAGGCAGAACGCTCTATGACATAAATAACAGCAAGATCCTTTTTGACCCACCTCCTAGAGATATAGAAATAAAAACAAAAGTAAACAAATGGGACCTAATGAAACTTAAAAGCTTTTGCACAGCAAAGGAAACCATAAACAAGACCAAAAGACAACCTCAGAATGGGAGAAAATATTTGCAAATGAAGCAACTGACAAAGGATTAATCTCCAAAATATACAAGCAGCTCATGCAGCTCATATCAAAAAAACAAACAACCCAATCCAAAAATGGGCAGAAGACCTAAATAGACATTTCTCCAAGAAGATATACAAATTGCCAACAAACACATGAAAGGATGCTCAACATCACTAATCATTAGAGAAATGCAAATCCAAACTACAATGAGGTATCACCTCACACCAGTCAGAATGGCCATTATCAAAAAATCTACAAACAATAAATACTGGAGAGGGTGTGGAGAAAAGGGAACCCTCTTGCACTTTGGTATAAAGTGATACAGCCACTATGGAGAACAGTATGGAGGTTCCTTAAAAAACTAAAAGTAGAACTACCATATGACCCAGCAATCCCACTACTGGGCATATACCCTGAGAAAACCGTAATTCAAAAAGAGTCATGTACCAAAATGTTCATTGCAGCTCTATTTACAATAGCCCAGAGATGGAAACAACCTAAGTGTCCATCATTGGATGAATGGATAAAGAAGATGTGGCACATATATACAATGGAATATTACTCAGCCATAAAAGGAAACGAAATTGAGCTATTTGTAATGAGGTGGATAGATCTAGAGTCTGTCATACAGAATGAAGTAAGTCAGAAAGAGAAAGACAAATACTGTATGCTCTAACACATATATATGGAATCTAAAAAATAGGTTCTGAAGAACCTAGAGGCAGGACAGGAATAAAGAGGCAGATGTAGAGAATGGATTTGAGGACATGGGGAGGGGGAAGGGTAAGCTGGAACGAAGTGAGAGAGTGGCATGGACATATATACACTACCAAATGTAAAACAGATAGCTAGTGGGAAGCAGCCACGTGGCACAGGGATATCAGCTCGGTGCTTTGTGTCCACCTAGAGGGGTGCAATAGGGAGGGTGGGAGGGAAACGCAAGAGGGAGGAGAAATGGGGATGTATGTATATATATAGCTGATTCGCTTTGTTATATAGCAGAAACTAACACACCATTGTAAAGCAATTATACTCCAATAAAGATGTATAAAAAAAAAATTCAGGGCTTCCCTGGTGGCACAGTGGTTGGGAGTCCGCCTGCCGATGCAGGGGACACGGGTTCGTGCCCCGGTCCGGGAAGATCCCACATGCCGCGGAGCGGCTGGGCCCGTGAGCCATGGCTGCCAAGCCTGCGTGTCCGGAGCCTGTGCTCTGCAACGGGAGAGACCACAACAGTGAGAGGCCCGCGTACCACAAAAAAAAAAAAAAATTCAATACCTCTGTACATTTTAAAAAGTTTAAAAATAAATAAATAAAAGACAGATCATCCTCATAAATAAATAAATAAACAGATAAAACATTGGCATGTTAATTCCACGCTTCTTATGGAAAGCATTAATTACAACAAAAGTATCACTATGATGATATACAATATTTAACAAATTGTGGTTTACTGTTATGTTGCTTTTCACCATCTGCTTAATGAAAGGTTCTGTACTTTAGCTTACTATTATTAAGATTCCCATCAATTCCTTAATCCATATAAAAGCTATTTGCATGTATTTAATTTATTGGCAATATCTACAGCCTAATTCCATCTATCTGTATTAATTAGTTCTTTTTCTACTAGACAAGGTTAACAGTCTCCGCCAGAGACACAAACACATAAGTCTTTGTAACTATTAGCATGACTTTTATTTTTTAATAACATTCTTTCCAACAACAGTACTCAATTCCAAGTCAATATCCTTTCTAGACTGAATCTCTGCAAATGCCTATCTGGACATCTTGCTTCCACTTCAATCTTCTTATAAATCCTTCTATATGTATCAGCCAAGTGAATTTCTAAAAAACAAACTGATCACATTATTACTCATATTAAAATCCTTAGCTTGCCACTAGGCAAAATCCTTACCATGGTCTATAAACTATCCATTTAATGAAGAACACTCTTTCCCCACCTCCCTCACTACATAGCCAGACTAAGTATAAAAAAGTATTTACCTTTTCTTTGCCTGGCTAACTATTACTATCCTTCAGTTCTCAAATGCTAAAGAGTTCTTCATGAATTCCCAACTTCAATCAAATTGCCATTTTAAAGCACCCCCTATATGCTATTCACAGAATTTAATTTGTAATTATATACTGACCTAAGTGGCTATTTCCACACAAAGTAAGCTCCATTAAGGCATGGATTATTTTACTTACAACTTACTGTATTCTAGTGTCAATAACAGTGCCCCATAGTGGCTGGTATTCAATAAATACTGGTTGAATGAATAAACGCTGATGATAATCATTAGAAAAGAAAAAAACTATAGCTATGAATTCAAACCCAGCAGTTAAATACTTAAATTTATGGTTTTCTGGTAACTTTACTGGGCAAGGAGACGTGGAAATGAGAGGTGGGTAAAGGATTTGTATAAAGACATTAGGGTTCTCTGTCTGAATTTAAACTTATGAAGTTGAGGGAATTCCCCGGGGGGGTCCAGTGGTCAAGATTTGGCGCTTTCACTGCCAGGGCCTGCGTTTGATCCCTGGTCGAGGAACTAAAAACCTGCAAGCTGCGTAGCATAGGCCAAAAAAATAAATAATTAAAATAAACTTACAAAGTTGATAAACTGCTTTAGTCAATTATTAAATTTTATATAGAAAAGCTGGAAATGGGAAACAAATGTTATTAGTCATAATTTACCTCTTTTGAGGGACTTCAGTAAGTTGTGTTTTATTTTTTTGTTTTTTGTTTTTTAGGTAAGACGTGGATTTATTTAGAAACACACATTCCATAGACAGAATGCAGTCCGTCTCAAAAGGCAAGAGTGGCCCCAGGGCATGGGGTCTTCTCAGAAAGTGAGAGGAGCCAAGGGAGAAACACCCTCCACAGAGTTCGGGCCATCTCAGAAGGTGAGAGGCCTAGTAAGTTTATTAAGCAGGGAGAGCCCACTGACATCACACAAATCCTTTAAGAACTAGAAATTTAGCCAGTTGTTCATATTACAGGAAAAGAAATGCAATTCCTTTTAAGCTGAGAAATTTGTAAATAAATAAATAAATAAATAAAATAAAAAATTGGACTTTGTGAAGCAAATATGAACTGTTTAATGAAAAATAATATATATGTATATATATAAGGTGCATATCAAATCCTCTTCTAGGAATTTTAAAGGGATTACCTTCTTTTATTCTATGCAATTCTAACATTGTTTTCTATAATGCAAAATCTGAAAACCTTACATCTAAATATTTTCAGCAATTTCTTTTGAGATACTGGAAAAATTCAACCAGAGCAAAACTCAGCATGTTATTGAAATCTACATCAAGAACATAAATAAGTTATCTTTTCCAAACACTATGCTTTAATTCAAAGTGACATTTTTAGAGCACCTATTTGGAGAAAAAATTCTAAAGAGAATAAATGTCATGCAATTTTTTAAATTATAAAATCATATAAGGAAAGTAAGTCACAAAAACCTTTTCTATAATTATATTTGTCTAATCACATATATATGTACATAAACACATGCATAATTATTCTACCATAAAAATGGAGATACCAAAAGTTTCTAAACTGTCAACTCAAGAATATGTATAAACTTGATACCATGGGAAGCCAGTGTTTCATGGTCAATTACATTATATCATTCATATGTTTCTAAGACATTTAACATTCTGTATAAAGTTGGAATTTTTTTAAAGATTTTCAAATAATCACAGAGATCCACTTTTAGTAACCACATCATTTCTATTTTCTTCCCTTAAAATAAAAATGTTTATAATCTTTTGCCCCAACTTCTCATAATAACATATTTACATTTAGCTACAGGTGCTAAAAGAAATTATAAAAAGATGAAGTACCATGCAGAGGATATTTGTTGAAAAACTTATAAAATAAACTTTTATTTATAATGAATGGTTTTGGAATTGTTTAATAGTATTGCATACAAGTGGATACTTAAGTACTGTAACAATGTAACATATATTAGTGGTCTTTTGACCACTCAAGCATCAGCTTTAGTTTTAAATTTAGATATACTTTATATCAGTGCAGAAAACACTGACCCAAATTTGGACTTATTAAAATTCTGGTGAAAGATAAATATGCTTATCTGAAAGTCTCAAGTGAGAGTAAATGCTGGGCTTGGTGATTTTCAAAAACAAATATCCTTAGTATTAAGTCCAACATGACAGCTTTGTAGACTAGCATATAACTCAAGGTTAACATCTCATTAGCAAAATATTAGAAAAAATTTTGAATTTGTGCTTTTACTTTCAATAGTCATCTATGTCTTTTCTAGATATTAAAATTTCATGTCAATTATAAAAGACCTATAAGATTTAGAAATGCATAATATAAAAAGTGAGAGTACCCTGTAATGTCACCACCAAGAAAAAATGACTACCATACAGTATTATTTCTTCTAACACCTTAGTTTTTAATACATAATTATAAAACTTTTAATATCTACAAAAGAAAATATGCAATATTTGAGTCATGAAGAATGACTAAAACTGGCATCCCTGAATCTTTTAGTAACTATTTAAGAAATACAATAGAAATAACCAAAATGATTGACACTCTCAGGATACCCTTCCCAGTATGCTCCACACACTCACAGAAATACAGAGAAACAGACAGACAGATAGATAGATAGACAGATAGATCCATCTATACATCTAATTTCATTAAAGAACGTCCTTAGTGCAGCCACTGTGGAAAATGGTATGGAGGTTCCTCAAAAAACTAAAAACAGAATTACTGTATGATCCGGCAATTCTACTCCTGGGTATACAGCCGAAGAAAACAAAATATTAGTTCAAAAAGATACATGCACTCCGATGTTCATGGCAGCACTATTTACAATAGTCTAGATATGAATGCAACCTAAGTGCCCATCAACAGGTGAATGGATAAAGAAGATGTGAGATTATATATATATGGTATACACACACACACACACGGAATACTACTCAGCCATAAAAAAGAAGGAAATTTTGCCATTTGCAATAACATGGATGGACTTGGAGGGTATTATGCTTAGTGAAGTTAAGTCAAACAGAGAGAGACAAATACTGTGGGATATTACTTATATGTGGAATCTAAAAAATAAAACAAACTAGTGAATACAACGAAAAAGAAACAGACTCACAGATAAAGAGAACAAACTAGTGGTTACCAGTGGGAAGCAGGAAGGAGAGAGGGACAAGATAGGGGTATGGTAAAAGATACAAACTACTATGTATAAAATAAATAAGCTACAAGGATATATTGTACAACAAAGAGAATATAGTCAATATTTTATAATAACTATAAATGGAGTATGACCTTTTAAAATTGTGACTATGATATATACCTGAAATTACATAATACTGTAAATCAACTATACCTCAGTTTAAAAAATGAAACAAAAAGAATATCCTTAGTAAAACAGTGAAAGCTCTCCTAATAAATTTGACCTCCTCCAAGATAACCACTAGTCTTAATTTTTTATTATTCTCTTAGTTTTGGGTATCCTAAATAACACATTGTTCAATTTTGCCTTTTTGAACTTTATAAAAAAGGTTTATATTCTTCTGTGACTTGTCTTTTTAACAACATTATATTTCAGGATTCATCCATCCATATTTATTCCTATAGCTGCAGTTCATTCATTTTCATTTCTGTCTTACAGTATCCCTGTATGTGAATTTGCCACAATTTACATATTCACTGAAACATCTGAGCTGTTTAGAGTTGTTTGCCATTATAGGCAAACTAATAAAAATTTGTGTGTCCTAGTACAGAAGTGCAGGTGTTTCACCAGAGTACGTATCTAGGAGTAAAACTGATATCAAAGTATTGGGTTATGCTTTCCTCATGAAATAATGGCAAACTGTGTTCCAAAGTAGTAATATTTTATACACCCTTCAGAAGCGAATAAGAGTTCCACTTGTTCCATTTCATCTCCAACGTTTGATATCATCAGACATTTTTAAATGTTTGTTAATCTGATGGGAATAAAGCGTTTCTCATTGTGGATATTTTGTATTTTTCCTTTCATCTACTTACAAAAGAAGAAATGTGGATGCGTATCTTAAATGGGACATCTTTCAAAGACCCAAAAGAAATATGTGTATATAAGATGCTTAGAGACCTCTGAAGAAAAAACAATAAACTACCCAAAAGGAAAGAAAATAGACACAAGCTTGGTCCAGAAACAGAACTTCAGAGTTGTAAGGAAGAATTAAATCTGGCTAGCTGATTACACTGTTTCCAGAGCTCACGTAGAACACCATTTGAGTATTTTCAGCAATCGCCAATGGTGGAGGATTTACTGGTGACCATGGTCAGACCCTATGAGGCAGGAGCAGGAACCAGTGAAACAAAGGTGATTGTTACTATGAATGACCTCAATTTCAACACCAGCCTAGGATTCTGGAGGAATCTTGGTTTAGTCATTTCTACTACTCACCTGTCACACCACTGAAGGTGGGCTGACTTGTATCTCGACATCCTAAGAATCTGACATTATCTTGAACATAAGAGGTTTATGAATGTTTTTGGAAAGACATCCATGTGAAGTAGAAAAGGCATTAGATTGGGCACGAGAACGTAAGAGTTCTAACGCTAGGGTCGCCAAATACATCTTTATGACTCTGGCCAAGCCACATAACTTCTGTGAGTCTTAGTTTTCTATAATATCTGTTGTGGCTTGGTACAGATAGGAGAAAGATCAAATGAACATGAGTATGGTAAATCACTCTGTAAACTGTAAAATGCTTTACAAATATAGAGTTAATAACATTTTTAATGCTGATAACGTTCAAACTTGCACATCTATGCTGTGCAATTTGTAATTTCAAAAGCCAGAAAGTTGACTAAGCTACAAGTAAAACAAAAGTTTTTAAAAATTTAAGTTACCTCAATAGTAGTCTCTACTCTGACCCTAACTAGGTGAGTGACTTTTCCAATTGGTGTGTGTGTGTGAGCTTTAAGTTTTTTTTTTTCACTTAAGTAAAACCTATGTGTATGTGTTGGCTCCAATTTTTATAATATTGGGTTTTCTGCCTCTTTCTTAGTGATTTGTACTATTTTTTATATTATGTATTACAAACACCTTCTAACTGTAAAGTACATTTTTAACTCTACTAATGTCTTTTAATGACTAGACGTTCTTAAAATCAATGAAATATAATTTATCAACCTTTTACTTTATGGTTATTGCTTTTCATACTATGTTTAAGGAATATTAGACACCAAAGTCGTCTAAAAAGAAAAGTGACAATGGTACCTGCAGATACACAGGGTTGGGTATGGGCCTGTTCCCACCAGCCAGACTAGAAAATCTCATGATTCATAGGTTATTGAGCAGAGTACACAGAAAGGTCTTTCCTCTATAGTGGGGAATACGCAGCCCTAGACTGAGCACTTGAAAAGTGCTCATACAATTATACTCGCTTGCTTCCTTTTACACATCTGCCATCATCATGAGAGTATGACTGGGATAACCTACAGGAGAATGAGAAGTGGAAGAGCTTAATCATGTCGGTGACCATCCAAGAGCCAGTCTACACCAGTTATAAGAGTAAGCCCAGCCAAGACCAGCAGAGCTGCCTAGCCAACACCCACCTGACTCTGTAAGCAATAAACTTACTTTATACTACTAAGATTATGTGCTACTAAAATGCTTCTGGTTGGTTGTTACACAGAATTATTGTGGCAACATGTAATGGAAACACTGTGTAAACCTTCACTTTGATCTTAAGGGAATCACAGAGCTTTGTATATTTCAAAATGAGATCTTCTTCTGCCATCTAAAATAATAAGATATGGGCTTCCCTGGTGGCGCAGTGGTTGAGAGTCTGCCTGCCGATGCAGGGGACAAGGGTTCGTGCCCTGGTCCGGGAAGATCCCACATGCCACGGAGCGGCTGGGCCCGTGAGCCATGGCCGCTGAGCCTGTGCGTCCGGAGCCTGTGCTCCGCAATGGGAAAGGCCATAACAGTGAGAGGGCCGTGTACCACAAAAAAATAAATAAAAAATAAAATAAAATAAAATAATAAGATAGTTGAACACTTGAAAATGTACACTTAAAATGGTTATAATGGTAAATATTATGTCATATGTATTTTAACACAGTAAAAAATGGAAAGGATCTTTCCATTATATAATGCCAGGCATTAATACCAAGGATGGCATTAAATACTCATCCCCAATCTAGGCCCTATCTTACTCACTTTCTTGCCCTTTTACTACTTGCACCTTATTTTCTAAGGATCCTGATCACCCTTACATACATGATGTTTTTTCTCTTGAGACTGTGCTCCCACTTTCCCCTTTACAGAAGGGTCCTTCCTTCTCTTTCCTGCTCTCTCTGGGTGACTCAACACATTCCTTAGGTGGGTTAACACCTCTTCTACAGGAAACATTCCATAACTTCCCCTGCCAGGACACATGATATTTCTCTTCTTCCAAAATACCTACTATCAAGTTCTTGACACACTGTACTGTAATTATATTTATGTATTTATCTCCTCCAATTCGACTGTGCAACTAGAGAAAAGAAACCTTGCTTTTTCCTCATACTTGTGTTTATGGTACCTAAGAAAGGGCCTGGCACATAAGAGGTGCTGAATATAATTTTGCTTTATAAATACATATGCAAGTAAACAAGCAGACAAGCCAACCAGTCACACTCCCCTCCCAGGGCAGAAAGGAGGAGCTTTACCTTCTAATTCCTTCTATCCCTTTTTCCTCACCACTAAGGAAAGTACCCTGGAATAGGATCTCATTAACTGAAAGAAAAGTACCTAAGATTTATGAAGAAGACAGCAAATAGGAAAGCAGTTTCTGTACTCAGATACTTAGTGATAGTTATGAAAAAAGAAAACTTTTATACAGTAGCACAGCTCTCTGTAAGTACTCTGAATCACAAAATACTGCACAGCTCCAAATATGCTTCCTGTCTCTATAACGGGAGCTACTTTTAAAAGTAAGAAAAGGATAAGGAATCTGGTCCCCTAACAACAGTTCAGTAAATATTAAAATGCAACTTCAGGAAGGAGATTCGCTTAAAAATGAGTTAGCATGACAGCAATAGAATTTTTTTAAGTAAAACTACTAAACAAGTAAAAGAAAGGACAAACCTGTTTCCCACACTGATATTCAATGATATTCCAGAGTTTATATTTCATACGCAAATTTTTATTTGCTGTTGAAAATACCCCTTTAAATAAACAAAAATATATATAAAGTAAAAAAATTAGATTTTGGTTAAGAGATTGATGAATGAACTACTGTGACTTATTTAGATTTGGCTCACTTTTTAGTAAACCTTTAGCAGGAACACTATGAGATTTTCAAAACTATAGAACAATGAAGCTAAACAAAATTCCCTAGCTGAATTAGGAAATGACTTCCCATTAATTAAAAATATGAACAAACAGAACACTGTGTAACTTCATTATTCTTCTAACTTGTTTTTCTTACCCTTAGCTTTTACTAATAATATTCCCTCATTCATGATAGGCTAGCAAAGATTAAATAAGGTAAAATGAACAAATAAACAGAATAGATTCCTTCATCCTTATAGTTTTATAAACCAATAAAATAATAATCTTATCTAATTACATTATTTTCCTATCTTAGAAAAAAAATTATTACAATTGGTTGTATCTGAACTTTTAAATGTATTAAAGATAATATGTATGAGAAAAGAATTCCATTTTAAAGAGAACTACTCGGAAAAACAAAATGAATATCCATATTTCCTTGAAATCTTTTTTATCATGGATCTATGTTAAAATATTATTTGAAATAAAAGCTACAAAAGGTTTCTTATCTATTTATTTTTCTGCCAATATGTCAGGTTACCATACAATATATCATTATTTTATGTACCCCCATAATTTTAATAATCAATGATTAAAAGTGATACAAAGTTAATGCACAGAAATCTCTTGCATTCCTATACACTAACGATGAACAATCTAAAAGAGAAATTAAGGAAACACTCCCACTTACAACTGCAACAAAAAGAATAAAATCCTAGGAATAAACCTACCTAAGGAGACAAATGACCTGTATGCAGAAAACTGTAAGACACTGATGAAAGAAATTATAGATGATACAAACAGATGGAGAGATATACCATGTTCTTGGATTGGAAGAATCAACACTGTGAAAATGACTCTACTACCCAAAGCAATCTACAAATTTAATTCAATCCCTATCAAACTACCAATGGCATTTTTCACAGAACTAGAACAAAAAATTTCACAATTTGTATGGAAACACAAAAGACTCCGAAGTGCCAAAGCAATCTTGAGAAAGAAAAATGGAGTTGGAGGAATCAGGCTCCCTGACTTCAGACTATACTACAAAGCTACAGTAATCAAGACAGTATGGTACTGGCACTAAAACAGAAATATAGATCAATGGAACAGGATAGAAAGCTCAGAGATAAACCCATGCACATATGTTCACCTTATCTTTGACAAAGCAGGCAAGAATATACAATGGTAAAAAGACAGCCTCTTCAATAAGCGGTGCTGGGAAAACTGGACAGCTACATGTAAAAGAGTGAAATTAGAAAACTCCCTAACACCATACTCAAAAAAAACTCAAAATGGGTTAAAGACCTAAATGTAAGGCCAGACACTATAAAGCTGTTAGAGGAAAAAATAGGCAGAACACTCCATGACATAAAACACAGCAAGATCCTTTTGGGCCCACCTCCTAGAGATACGGAAATAAAAACAAAAATAAACAAATGGGACCTAATGAAACTTAAAAGCTTTTGCACAGCAAAGGAAACCATAAACAGGACCAAAAGACAACCTCAGAATGGGAGAAAATATTTGCAAATGAAGCAACTGACAAAGGATTAATCTCCAAAATATACAAGCAGCAAATGCAGCTCAATATCAAAAAAACAAAAACACCAATCCAAAAATGGGCAGAAGACCTAAATAGACATTTCTCCAAAGAGGACATACAGATTGCCAACAAACACATGAAAGAATGCTCAACATCACTAATCCTTAGAGAAATTCACATCAATACTACAGTGAGGTATCACTTCACACTGGTCAGAATGGTCATCATCAAAAAATCTACAAACAATAAATGCTGGAGAGGGTGTGGAGAAAAGGGAACCCTCTTGCACTGTTGGTGGGAATGTAAATTGATACAGCCACTATGGAGAACAGTATGGAGGTTCCTTAAAAAACTAAAAATAGGGGCTTCCCTGGTGGCGCAGTGGTTGGGAGTCCGCCTGCCGATGCAGGGGGCACGGGTTCATGCCCCGGTCTGGGAGGATCCCACATGCCGCGGAGCGGCTGAGCCCGTGAGCCATGGCCGCTGAGCCTGCGCGTCCGGAGCCTGTGCTCCGCAACGGAAGAGGCCACAACAGTGAGAGGCCCGCATACCGCAAAAAAAACTAAAAACAGAACTACCATATGACCCAGCAATCCCACTACTAGGCATATATCCTGAGAAAACCAGAATTCAAAAAGAGTCACGTACCACAATGTTCACTGCAGCTCTATTTACAATAGCCAAGACATGGAAACAACCTAAGTGTCAATCAACAGATGAATGGATAAAGAAAATGCGGCACATATATACAATAGAATATTTCTCAGTCATAAAAAGAAACTAAATTGAGTTATCTGTAATGAAGTGGATGGACCTAGAGTCTGTCATACAGAGTGAAGTCAGAAAGAGACAAACAAATACTGTATGCTAACACATATATATGGAATCTAAAAAAAAAAAAAAAAAAATGGTTCTGAAGAACCTAGAGGCAGGACAGAAATAAAGAGGCAGATGTAGAGAATGGACTTGAGGACACGGGGAGTGGGAAGGGTAAGCTGGGACAAAGTGAGAGAGTGGCATGGACATATATACACTACCAAATGTAAAACAGATAGCTAGTGGGAAGCAGCCGCATAGCACAGGGAGATCAGCTCGGTGCTTTGTGACCACCTAGACGGGTGGGATAGGGAGGGTGGGAGGGAGACGGAAGAGTGAGGAGATATGGGGATATATGTATATGTATGGCTGATTCACTTTGTTATACAAGAGCAACTAACACAACAATGTAAAGCAATTATATCTCAATAAAGATGTTTTAAAAATTAATTTAAAAATGATTAAAAGTGATATAAAATAATATCCCTGAAGATGATGAGAAAAAAAACTGACCTAAGTAACTTTGGAAAACGGTATTTTAACTTGCTACTATTGAGCTGAAGATGAAAAGAACTGTACATAAACATAGTAGTCTTGTTGGTGTGTTTTCTTATGGGGACGGAAGTTAATAACTCTGAAACTAGTTTACATGCACTGAATTCAGGTTGAAGAAATAGACAAACTGTAGTAATGGAAAGGAGGTTCCTCAAGGTCAGAGAGCAAATTTACAAATAAGCAAGGGAGAAAGGCTGGAATGAACCCTGTGGTGCTGGATTACAGTTGGAGACACCAGTACAAACTCATTTGCTTTAATATGTATGCAGATACAGAATAGCTAGATGCGGAAATAATTAGAGATGTATGTACACATACGTTTTCTAGGGTTGTCAACTGAGAGGCCCTATCAAAGTGACACCCCAGTAGCAGCAAGCATACCTATAGCCCACAGCTTAGTTTCTAAATATAATTTTTTTTTTTTTTTGCGGTACGCGGGCCTCTCACTGTTGTGGCCTCTCCCATTGCGGAGCACAGGCTCCGGACGCGCAGGCTCAGCGGCCATGGCTCACGGGCCCAGCCGCTCCGCGGCATGTGGGATCCTCCCAGACCAGGGCACGAACCCGTGTCCCCTGCATCGGCAGGAGGACTCTCAACCACTGCGCCACCATGGAAGCCCTCTAAATATAATTTGTCAATGGAAGGAACCAGGGATCACTGGAGAAATGGCTGAGCTGGAGAAATTTTAGGACTGGGGCAGGAAAAATAGAAGATGAGCCTGAGTACATTATAGTGACAGAAGGTAAGGAAGTACTTGAGAGAGAGGGGAAAAAAGGCTGAAGCATGTCAGAAGGACACAGGAACCAATCTGAAAGAACTCCCAATGGCCAAAGCCGATATGGCAGCTTTATAGTTTCTAACAAAATTTGAAACATGAATACTCTTTGACACAGCCATTTTACTTCCTGTTATCCACCACATAAATACACATGTATATACATGTATTAGGATGTTTACTGTAGCACTGCTTATATAACAGCAAAGAGCTGGACACAAACTAAATATACAGCAGTAGGGAAATGGTTAAATAAACTATAGCACATCTATTCAATGGAATGCCATGAAGTACACTTTTTTGGCTTGGGTTTTTTTTTTTGTATATCTTAGGTATTGACAAAGATTTCTATAGGTGAGGCACTGTATTTTAGTGGCTGAAAGAATTCTAAAGCCAGACTAGAACTCGATTCACATCTAGACTGTTAACCACTTTTTATAACTTTAGACAAGTTCTTCTACCTTGTTGTGCTTGTAAACAATAACCTTGTATTTTACTGATTCTTAGACACGCATTTTCTCTCCACATTTCAACATCTCTAAAATTAGAATATGTCTTATAATGGAATTTTTGGTTCCTAAACTTCAGAAACAAACTGTTTTAAAATTTCATTAACTCAAAAACACTCATCATAATCAAGTGGTAACAGTTGGGATTCTCTTCTGACTTTTTAAAAATCTCTTAAAAACACACTGCCTAATTTTCAACTGGAATGGGTTTTTTCATTAGGTTCCAGACACAAGTAACTTGTTATTATTTTTCCTTGTTTCTTTTTTAAAAATACATCTCAGTTTTTTTTCCATTCCCATATTATTTCAATTCTCATATATTTGTTAGGCTTTGAGACCTCTATAAACTCACACTACTGGCAAATATCAAGTACTAAAATGCATTCAAACTTATATATGAACCAAGACCTAAACTCTAATTTAAGTAAGTATTTTGCTTTGGGATTCTCCTTAACAACTAAGGTAAGTATGCTTTTTGGTATTTTCATATGGCTTACTGAAGCACACTGAAAATCACTTCAATCACCTTAAAATTCTGATGCTATCAGCAAAACATTACATGCAAATGATCTGATCATCCTGATTAGTAACTTTGTACAACAGAATTAATCTCACAGTTTTAATGTTTTATATCAGATTTTGAATGCATTCTAATATACATCTATTTTGGAATATACATTTTATTTCTCCAACAAAACATTTAACAAGAACACTACCTTGTATTTATCATATGTTCAAATTCACACAGAAAAAGCAAACAGTGAAGGTCTAAATACCAATCTTTAACATATCTATTAAGTGACGTGAATCTTACAAGAACATGATCCAAATGCTATCTTTGCTTTCTTTTTTACCAGATTCCTATGACTCTAAATACCATGATCTAAGATTTTTTTTAAACCTCCATTGCTCACTTGAAAAATGAGATTTGAGATTTTGAAAGTTCATGAACCTAAGAAATAACATGGTTTATAAGAGTATTATCAATTGAAAATATCATTTCCTTCTAATGACTACCAACATTATTTGAAACTCATTTTTCTAGAACATCAACAATTCTCTCAAAAAATAGAGGAAAATCAAACACTACTCATCTTAGAGGGTAAAATTACTTCAAAAAATAAACAGCTGGCAAAAATGACACTTGAAAATGGTGGTGCTATGAGTTCGACAAATATTTATATTTTTGTACCTAATGAGTAGAAGAGACAGAATAGTATAGTTCAAGATAGACATCAGATTTTTGTAAATTTACAAGGGTTCTTCTTCTGTAGATACAACTTTGCAGCTATCAAATGAGAAACGAACAGGCAAAGAGAAACATGGAAACTATAATGAACATTCCCCATCTCTGTTGAACCATATATAGAATATTGCTAATAAAAATTTTCCAGAAGCACTAAAATTTAAGAGAAATGTACACTTCTCACTCCATGAAGAAGTTTTTGCATGGACACTTACTTTCATTTCTCTTGCATAAATACCCAGGAGTGGAATGACTAGACCATATGTTACGCGCATGTTTAACTTTTTAAGAAACTGACAAACTATTGTCTAAAGTGGCTGCATCATTTTACATTGCCACTAGGAGTGTATGAGAGTTTCAGTTACTCTACAGCTCTGCCAATACATGGTGTGAACAGTCTTTTTTAATTTTAGCCATTTTAATAGGTGTGGAATAGTATCTCATCGTGGTTTTATTCGTATTTCTCTAATGACTAATGATATTAAGCATCTGTTCATGTGCATATTTGCCATTCATCTATCTTCTTTGGTAAAAGTGTTCAAAACTTTAGCCCATCCAGCTTTTTAATGAGATGTTTGTTTTCTTATTACTGAAAACTGAAAGTTCTTTACATATTATGAATACAAGTCTTTTCTTCAACCTATTCTTTACAAATAATTTATCTCAGTCTGTGGCTTTTCTTTTCATTCTCTTAACAGTGACTTTTGAAAAGCAGAAGTTTTTATTCTGATGAAAGTCCAAGTCAATTTGTTCTTTTACAGATGGTGCTTTGGGTGAAATCTTGAACAAACCTAAGATAACAAAGAAAACTCCTCCTGGGGCTCTGGTCCTTCTCTCACAGGTACCTCCTTGCATTAACAGGCCTCAAATAAAAATGAGTAAGCAAAAAAAGAAAAAAGAAACAAACACAGGATCCATATAAAGCTATTACCAGAAAATTAAGGAGAAAAATGAATAGGAAAAACAAATGACAAAGGAAGAATAATTTAACATCAAGCAATAAATTACAGTACATCCATACATGAGATACAAGGCAGCTAAAAATGAATAAGGAACCTCTTTACATACAGATACAGACAGGTCCTAAAATAAATTGTTAAATGAAAAAGGCAAGGAACAGAGGAGCAGGTATCTACCACGTATCTAGGAAAGGGGGGATTTAACTGTATATAAATAAAATAATCTGGAAAAATACATAAGAACTTGACATATTGGTTACGTCTGGGAAGGGGAAATGGGTACATGGGGTATAGGGGCGAGAAGAAGACTTTTCACTCTATACTCTTTCATATCTTTTAAATTTTCAGCCATGTGAATATCTCACTTTTATTAAAAATTAAATTCAAAAAAACTGAATGATACTTACGGTCTTTTCAACAATTATTTAATTATTGTGATGCAAGAAAAAGATTAAGTCATTGCTTTCTGAGACTAAAATGTATCCCTTAAAAAATACAGTTTTTCAGGAAAGAATGAAGAACTTTGCTCAGTTTTCTATTGAAACTCAAGACCCTCTAGCTTCAGAAATATATACTACATTCTGTTACTATTTGGTAATATGAAGTAAAGTACAATTTATTAACTAAGAAAAAAGTAAATGAATTAGGCAAGCCTCAGTTAGCCAACGACATTATATACATTAGAAGTAAATAATACTTAGTAGGTACACACTATGAGCCAGGAGCTACGCTAAATACTTTGCCTGTATTATCACATTTGAATGTCACAATAATCTATTAAGTAAATGCTATCATTATTTCTGTTTTCCAAATGAAGAATCTAAGAGCAGAGGTAACTTGCCACGTCAAACAGCAAGTTGTGGAGCCAGGTATAAAGCGAGGCAGTCTGACATCAGGGCCTGGGCTGATACTCATTAGGCCATGAGGCCTGTCCTACACATTCCATTAAATAAGGTACAATAAAGTTCTAGGCAGATAATCTTGTATATACTCTTCAGTAATTCATATTTTATAAACTCTGAAGTTCTTAGATTTTGAATTAATTCATTTAAATTTCTGTGTATCGGACTTCACTGGTGGCGCAGTGGTTAAGAATCTGCCTGCCAATTCAGGGGACATGGGTTCGAGCCCTGGTCCGGGAAGATGCTGCAGAGCAACTAAGCCCGTGCACCACAATTGCTGAGCCCACACGCCTAGAGCCCGAGCTCCACAACAAGAAAAGCCACCACAATGAGAAGCCTGCACAACCCAACGAAGAGCAGCCCCCACTCGCCTCAACTAGAGAAAGCTCATGCACAGCAAAGAAGACCCACCGAAGCCAAAAATAAATTAATTAAAAATTTTTTTTCTATGTATCTTTTTTTTTAACATCTTTATTGGAGTATAATTGCTTTACAATGGTGTGTTAGTTTCTGCTTTACAACAAATAGAATCAGTTATACATATACATATGTTCCCATATCTCTTCCCTCTTGCGTCTCCCTCCCACCCTCCCTATCCCACCCCTCTAGGTGGTCACAAAGCACCGAGCTGATCCCCCTGTGCTATGTGGCTGCTTCCCACTAGCTATCTACTTTACGTTTGGTAGTGTATATATGTCCATGCCACTCTCTCACTCTGTCCCAGCTTACCCTTCCCCCTCCCCATATCCTCAAGTCCATGCTCTAGTAGGTCTGTGTCTTTACTCCCATCTTGCCCCTAGGTTCTTCATGACCTTTTCTTTTTTTTCTTAGACTCCATATATATGTGTTAGCATATGGTATTTGTTTTTCTCTTTCTGACTTACTTCACTCTGTATGACAGACTCTAGGTCCATCCACCTCAATACAAATAACTCAATTTCATTTCTTTTTATGGCTGAGTAATATTCCTTTGTATATATGTGCCACATCTTCTTTATCCATTCATCCGATGATGGACACTTAGGTTGTTTCCATCTCCGGGCTATTGTAAATAGAGCTGCAATGAACATTTTGGTACATGACTCTTTTTGAATTATGGTTTTCTCAGGGTATATGCCCAGCAGTGGGATTGCTGGGTCGTATGGTAGTTCTATTTTTAGTTTTTTAAGGAACCTCCATACTGTTCTCCATAGTGGCTGTATCAATTTACATTCCCACCAACAGTGCAAGAGGGTTCCCTTTTCTCCACACCCTCTCCAGCATTTATTGTTTGTAGATTTTTTGAAGATGGCCATTCTGACCAGTGTGAGATGATATCTCATTGTAGTTTTGATTTGCATTTCTCTAATGATTAATGATGTTGAGCATCCTTTCATGTGTTTGTTGGCAATCTGCATATCTTCTTTGGAGAAATGTCTAGGTCTTCTGCCCATTTTCTGATTGGGTTTTTTGGTTTTCTGATATTGAGCTGCATGAGCTGCTTGTAAATTTTGGAGATTAATCCTTTGTCAGATGCTTCATTTGCAAATATTTTATCCCATTCTGAGGGTTGTCTTTTGGTGTTGTTTAGGTTTCCTTTGCTGTGCAAAAGCTTTTAAGTTTCATTAGCTCCCATTTGCTTATTTTTGTTTTTATTTCCATTTCTCTGGGATCTATGTATCTTTGAAAACTGGTGGACCTTACTTTTTAGATAGAATGCAATCCTTAGGATATAAATTACAGCAAGTCACCAAAAGGCAAAATCCTAGTTTCACAAGTTTTGTGCTTTAATTACATGAATTACCTTCTTTAATTCAGATGTCTAATGAAGGCAGAGGCAGAAAGTGTTTTTTAAAATGTATATAGTGCATTACTATTAATCAGGTAAAAGAACAGAACAAAAATACATGGAGGGCTAAGTGTGAAATTTTGCAGGGTGACATTCTAACATATTTATATAACAATTTTATCAAAAATGAGATTTCATTAGTAACCTCTAGATGCAATAAAAGAGATATTTTAGTATGTCTTCTTTTTTCTGACTAAATTTGGCTACATTTTTCCATTTGTATTCAGGTTGTTTCCCGAATCTATAAGAATTCTCCTGATTCTTTTTTAAAAAATTATTTTCATTATTAGTATATCAAAGTATTAGAAGGTCAAGTACTTTTTAGCCATCTGTTCCAACTACAGCATCCACATCATTTCATAAACAGAGGCAGTTTTATCGACCATGCCCTGTAAGTGAGGCACATAATCATACCAGCTGCCCAACTAGTCCAAGCATGCCTGCTATGCAAACAGCTCTTCTTTCTCTGAAATAATTGTGTCCACTGGGCCAATTTAATGCCATGCTTCTCCAGCATTCCCTCTGCCAACTGTGACAGCTGTTGCAAGAAAGTCTACAGTGCATCCACTGCCACTCACATCCCACCCTAAACTGGGTGCAAAACATCTCTGAATAATGTACTCCTCTGAAAGAATGCAGTCAATTAGAGGCTTAAACGCCGTCAGTATCATAATATGGCTCACAGGAAGTTACAGTAATTAATATATACGAACACAAATTCATTTCACATTACTACTTTCACATATCACAACCCAGTAAGATCCATTGGATCAAACCATTAATATTTAATAAATAAAATGCATTACAAACCTTATAACAGTCATTGAAGTGACCAGGATAACCAAGAAATTACTACTGATTGAATTAAGACCAAACAGCTCTTATCTTAAACTTCTCTTAACCTCAAGCATCCAGAAGACACTCACAAACTGTTATGCAAGCAAGACAATAAAATAATCTAGCTCAATGTTGTCTAATAAAAATATATTGCAACATATGTATGTAATTTTAAATTTTCTAATAGCTGCATTTTTAGAACGAAAGGGAAAAGGTGAAATTAATTCTAATAATATATTTTATTTAACCAAAAAGATCAAAAATAAAATATTTTAACATATAATCACTATAAAAGTTATTAAGAGATTTTATATTCTTTTCTTAAAACCAAGTCCTTGAAATCCACTGTATATTTTATATATACATAACATCTTAATTAAGGGGCTAAATATCAAACATAAATTTTTAATCTGTATTTAGATTTCATCAGAGTTTAAAAAGTAG
Organism: Monodon monoceros; assembly: GCF_005190385.1. NCBI lineage: Eukaryota > Metazoa > Chordata > Mammalia > Artiodactyla > Monodontidae > Monodon > Monodon monoceros. The sequence continues at coordinate 98,186,926 of NW_021703768.1, forward strand.
TTCATGTATCTAAGTTGTTTGAAATACACTTCAGTTTTCCAATAACACATTCATGTACCACATAAACACATGCCTTCAATATTTTCATACACATTGACAAAACTGGTTCATCTTTTTTTAATTTTTTATATCTTTATTGGAGTATAATTGTGTTACAATGCTGTTAGTTTCTGCTGTACAACAAAGTGAATCAGCTATATGTATACATATATCCCCATATCCCCTCCCTCTTGAGCCTCCCTCCTACCCTCTCTATCCCACCTCTCTAGGTCACCACGAAGCACCTAGCTGATCTCCCTGTGCTATGCAACAGCTTCACACTACCCATGCATTTTACATTTGGTAGTGTATATATATCAATGCTACTCTCTCACTTCGCCCCAGCTTCCGCTTCACCCCTGCCATGTCCTCAAGTCCGTTTTCTATGTCTACGTCTTTATTCTGCTCCTGCCACTAGGTTCACCAGTACCGCTTTTTTAGATTCCATATATGTGCATTAGCATACAGTATTTCTGTTTCCCTTTCTGACTTACTTCACTCTGTATGACAGACTCTGGGTCCATTTACCTCCTTACAAATAACTCAGTTTTGTTCCTTTGTATTGCTGATTAATATTCCATTGTATATATGTGCCACATCTTTATCCACTCATCTGTCTATGGACATTTCGGTTGCTTCCATGTGCTGGCTATTGTAAATAGTGCTTCAATGAACGTTGTGGTAAATGTCTCTTTTTGAATTATGGTTTTCTCAGGGTATATGCCCAGTAGTGGGATTGCTGGGTCATACGGTAGTTCTAATTTTAGTTTTTTTAAGGAACCTCCATATTGTTCTCCATAGTGGCTGTATTAATTTAAATTCCCACCAACAGTGCAAGAGGGTTCCCTTTTCTCCACACCCTCTCCAGTATTTATTGTTTGTAGATTTTTTCATGACGGCCATTCTGACTGGTGTGAGGTGATACCTCATTGTAGTTTTGATTTGCATTTCTCTAATGATTAGTGACGCTGAGCACCCTTTCATGCGTTTGTTGGCAATCTGTATAGTTTCTTTGGAGAAATATCTATTTATTCTTCTGCCCATTTTTGGATTGGGTTGTTTGTTTTTTTGATATTGAGCTACATGAGCTGCTTGTATATTTTGGAGATAAATCCTGTGTCAGTTGCTTCGTTTGCAAATATTTTCTCCCATTCTGAGAGCTGCTTTTCGTCTTCTATATGGTTAAAAGCTTAAAGCTTTTAAGTTTCATTTGGTCCCATTTGTTTATTTTTGGTTTTATTTTCATTTTTCTAGGAGGTGGGTCAAAAATGATCTTGCTGTGATGTACATCATACAGTGTTCTGCCTATGTTTTCCTCTAAGAGTTTTATAGTGTCTGGCCTTACATTTAGCTCTTTAATCCATTTGGAGTTGATTTTTGTGTATGGTGTTAAGGAGTGTTCTAATTTTATTCTTTTACATGTAGCTGTCCAGTTTTCCCAGCACCACTTATTGAAGAGGCTATCTTTTCTCCACTGTATATTCTTGCCTCCTTTATCAAAGATAAAGTGACCATATGTGTGTGGGTTTATCTCTGGGCTTTCTATCCTGTTCCACTGATCTATATTTCTATTTTTGTGCCAGTACCATACTGTCTTGATTACTGTAGCTTTGTAGTATAGTCTGAAGTCAGGGAGCCTGATTCCTCCAACTCCATTTTTCTTTCTCAAGATTGTTTTGGCTATTCAGGGTCTTTTGTGTTTCCATACAAGTTTTGAAATTTTTTGTTATAGTTCTGTGAAAAATGCCATTGGTAGTTTGATAGGGATTGCACTGAATCTGTAGATTGCTTTGGGTAGTAGAGTCATTTTCACAATGTTGATTCTTCCAATCCAAGAACATGGTATCTCTCTCCATCTATTTGTATCATCTTTAATTTCTTTCATCAGTGTCTTATAGATTTCTGCATACAGGTCTTTGTCTCCTTAGGTAGGCTGATTCCTAGGTATTTTATTCTTTTTGTTGCAGTGGTAAATGGGAGTGTGTCCTTAATTTCTCTTTCTGATTTTTCATCATTAGCGTCTACAAATGCAAGGGATTTCTATGCATTAATTTTGTATCATGCTACTTTACCAAATTCATTTATTAGCTAGTTAGCTATAGTAGTTTTCTGGTAGAAAACTACTGGTTTTCTGGTAGAATCTTTAGGATCCTCTATGTATAGTATCATGTCACCTGCAAACAGTGACAGCTTCACTTCTTTTTCGATTTGGATTCCTTTTATTTCTTTTTCGTCTCTGATTGCTGTGGCTAAAACTTCCAAAACTATGTTGAATAATAGTGGTGAGAGTGGGCAACCTTGTATTGTTCCCGATCTTAGTGGAAATGCTTCAGTATTTCACCACTGAGAACAATGTTGGCTGCTACTCCAGCTTTCTTTTGATTTCCATTTACATGGAATATCTCTTTCCATCCTCACTTTCAGTCTGTATGTGTCCCTAGGTCTGAAGTGGGTCTCCTGTAGACAGCATATATACATATCTTGTTTTTGTATCCATTCAGCCAGTCCATGTTTTTTGGTTGGAGCATTTAATCCATTTACATTTAAGGTAATCATTGATATGTATGTTCCTATTACCATTTTCTTAATTGTTTGGGGCTTTTTATTGTAGGTCTCTCCTTCCTTTGTGTTTCCTGCCTAGAGAAGTTCCTTTAGCATTTGTTGTAAAGCTGGTTTGGTGGTGCTGAATTCTCTTAGCTTTTGCTTGTCTGTAAAGGTTTTAATTTCTTTGTCATATCTGAATGAGATCCTTGCTGGGTAGAGTAATCTTGGTTGTAGGTTTTTCCCTTTCATAACTTTAAATATGTCCTGCCACTCCCTTCTGGCTTGCAGAGTTTCTGCTGAAAGATCAGCTGCTAACCTTATGGGGATTCCCTTGTGTGTTATTTGTTGCTTTTCCCTTGCTGCTTTAAATATTTTTTCTTTAATTTTTAATAGTTTGATTAATATGTGTCTTGGCATGTTTCTCCTTGGATTTATCCTACATGGGACTCTCTGCACTTCCTGGAATTGATTGACTATTTTTTCCCATATTAGGGAAGTTTTCAACTATAATCTCTTCAAATATTTTCTCAGTCCCTTTCTTTCTCTCTTCTTCTTCTGGGACCCCTATAGTTCCAATGTTGGTGCATTTAATATTGTCCCAGAGGTCTTGAGACTGTCCTCAGTTCTTTCCATTCTTTTTTCTTTGTTCTGCTCTGTGGTAGTTATTTCCACTATTTTATCTTCCAGGTCACTTATCCGTTCTTCTGCCTCAGTTATTCTGCTATTGATCCCTTCTAGAGAATTTTTAATTTCATTTATTGTGTTGTTCATCCCTTTGTTTGTTCTTTAGTTCTTCTAGGTCCTTGTTAAACGTTTCTTGTATTTTCTCCATTCTATTTCCAAGATTTTATATCATCTTTACTGTCATTATTCTGAATTCTTTTTCAGGTAGACTGCCTATTTCCTCCTCATTTGCTAAATCTGGTGGGTTTTTATCTTGCTCCTTCATCTGCTGTGTGTTTCTCTGTCTTCTCATTTTGCTTAACTTACTGTGTTTGGAGTCTCCTTTTTGTAGGCTGCAGGTTCGTAGTTTCCGTTATTTTTGGTGTCTGTCCCCAGTGGCTAAGGTTGGTTCGGTGGGTTGTGTAGGCTTCCTGGTGTAAGGGACTAGTGCCTGTGTTCTGGTGGATGAGGCTGGATCTTGTCTTTCTGGTGGGCAGGGCCACGTCCGGTGGTGTGTTTTGGGGTGTCTGTAAACTTAGTATGATTTTAGGCAGCCTCTCTGCTAATGGGTGGGGTTGTGTTCCTGTCTTGCTGATTGTTTGGCATGGGGCATCCAGCACTGGAGTCTGCTGGTCATTGGGTGGAGCTGGGTCTTAGTGTTGAGACAGAGATCTCTGGGAGAGCTCTTGCCAATTGATATTGCGTGGGGCCAGGAGGTCGCTGGTGGTCCAATGTCCTGAACTCGCCTCTCCCACCTCAGAGGCTCAAGCCTGACACCAGGCCAGAGCACCAAGAGCCTGTCATCCAAACGGCTCAGATGAAAAGGGAGAAAAGAAGAAAATAAATAAAATAAAATAAAATAATAAATTTTTTAAAAATTATTAAAATTTTAAAAAATTAATAATAAAAAAATAGGAGAGCAACCAAACCAATAAACAAATCCTCCAATGACAACAGGCACTAAAAACTATACTAAGAAAAACTTCAAAATCAGAAACAAATCAGTCACAGACAACAAACCCCAAGCCTACAGTTGCTCCCAAAGTCCACTGCCTCAATTTTGGGATGATTCATTGTCTATTCAGGTATTCCACAGATGCAGGCTACATCAAGTTGATTGTGGGGATTTAATCTGCTGCTCCTGAGGCTGCATGAAGCTCCTGGGCTTCAGCTTTGGTTTTGGCCCCACTGCTGGGTGTAGGTCGCCCTCAGGCATCTATTCCCACCCAGACAGGATGGGGTTAAAGCAGGGGCTAATTAGGGGGCTCTGGCTCACCTATGCCAGGGGGAGGGAGGAGTACAGGTAGCTATAATTGGATTGCGGAGTGCGTCTGTGGTGGCAGAGACCCGTGTGACATTGCAACAGCCTGAGGCATGCCGTGTGTTCTCCCGGAGAGGTTGTCCCTGGATCATGGGATCCTGGCAGTGGCTTACCCAAAGCCACCTTCTTCCTACATTTGAGCTTACCAAATTAATTTTTACCCAAAGTATTAATTGGACTGTGTCTCTTTTATCACATGACTCATATAAACTAAATAAAAGTACATGCAAGTTTTCAAATTTTGAATCAACTGATCTTTGCTATTGTGGGAAAGATCTTACATCCTATGAGCTACTGTACAGTGCCTTAAGTGAAAATCTTATATTTTTTGTATTCTCCTAAGTTTTTAACAAAATTTCCACAACATAATCATCTTTTTTACCACCTCACCATCTAAAAATGACTTACATGTGATCACGTAAGTTTTTAAAAACCTAAGAAATCTATTAAAAACCTACTGCCAATAATAAGCAAATTTTAAAAGGTCTCTGAAAAACAAGGTCAATATACAAAACTGAACTGTATTCCAATATATTACAACAAACAATTAGAAAATTAAATCAACAAAATACAATGTCAATATAATAGCATCAAAAAACATGAAACACTTAGAGATAGATTTAACAAAATATGTGCTAGACCTAAATGCTGAAAGCCACAAATTTGTTAAAACAAATTAAGGAAGAAAAATTAATAGAAAGATATACCATGTTCACGTTTATGGACTGACAGACTCAATTGTGTTAAGATGTCAATTTTCTCAAAACTGATCTAAAGATTTAAGGTAATCCAAATCAAAATTACAGCAGGCATTTTGGCAGAAACTGACAAGAAGGTTCTAAAATTTACATGAAAATGCAAATGACTGAGAATTAGCCAAATCAATTTTTAAAAAGAACAAAATTGAATGACTTTATAATACCAGAATTCAAGGTGGTCTATAAAGAAAGCTACAGTATTCAGGACAGAGTATTATCACTATAAGAAAAGGCACAGATCAATGGAACTGAATATAGCATCCAGAAATTGATCTACCCATACATATTCAATTGATTTTTTTAAAGATGTTAAAGTAATTCAATGAAAAAAAAGATAATTTTTTCAATAAATGGTGGATAGTCACTGGGAAAAAAATAAACCTCAACCCTTAAGTCACACTTACCAAAATTAACTCAAAATTGACCACCATAAAAGCAAAACTACAAATGGGGCTTCCCTAGTGGCTCAGTGGTTAAGAATCTGCCTGCCAAAGCAGGGCACACAGGTTCGAGCCCTGGTCCGGGAAGATCCCACATGCCGCAGAGCAACTAAGCCTGTGCGTCACAACTACTGAGCCTGTGCTCTAGAGCTCACGAGCCACAACTACTGAAGCCTGTGTGCCTAGAGCCCATGCTCTGCAACAAGAGAGGCCACCACAGTTAAGAAGCCCGCACACCGCAACAAAGAGTAGCCCCCGCTCACTGCAACTAGAGAAAACCCACACACAGCAACAAAGATCCATTGCAGCCAAAAATAAAATAAAAAATAAAATAAATAATTTTTTTAAAAAGCTACAAATGTTCTAGAAGAAAGCATAAAAGAAATAGTTGTGATTTGGAGGGAGGTAATTTCTTAGGATATGAAAAACATGAAACATAAAAGAAACAAATTATAAGTTGGACTTCATCAAAATTATAAACTTCTGCTCTGTGAAAGGCATTATTTAGAAAATGAAGAGATAAACCACAATGTGGAAGAAAATCCACTGCATATATCTGACAATAAACTGATATCCAGAATATTTACAACTCATTCATAAAAAGATAACTTAATAATAAGAAGATACATAAATGGTCAACAGTCAAACTAAAACCATAGTTACATACCACTAGTCATCCATTAGAGTGGCTAAAACTAAAAACACAGGCTATACCAAATGTTATAAAGGATGTGAAGCAACTGGCTCTCAAACACTATTGGTGGGAATATAAAATGATATATATTTAGAAAACAGTTTGATAGCTTCCTATAATGTAAAACATACACTTACTGGCAATTTCACTCCCAGGTATCTACCCAAGAGAAATGAAAATATATGTCCACACAAAAACCTGTATAAGAATTTTCACAGCAATTTTATTAATAAATAGTAAAGACTGGAAAGGACCCAAATATCTATCAATAGGTAAACAAACAATTACCCATACAATGAAATACCACTGAGTAAAAAAAATGAATAAATTATGCACATGCTTACATGGATGACTCTCAAGAGCATTTTGCTAATCAAAAGACATCAGACATAAAACAGTACATACTATATGATTACACTTATTTAAAATTCCAAAAGGCAGGGGGCAGGGAATCTATTGAGACAGAAATCATATCAGTGATTGTCTGGGGCTGGGATGAAGGATGGAGAAATTGAGCACAAAAAGGACAAGGAACCTCTAAGGAATGATGGAAACATTCTACATCTTGATTGTTGTGGTGGTTACATGATTATGCATTTGTCAAAAATCATCAACTGTATATTTTAAATAAACTCATTTTACTTCCTATAAATTATACCTCAGTAAAGTTAGTTTTTTAAAACTATAATGAGGTACCATTTCTCACCTATCCAATTGACAAAATTCAAAAGCCTGACAACAAATTTGTTGAAAAGGCTGTTCGGAAGCAGGTACTCTCAAACATTACTGATAGGTATGTAAAATGAGAGAAAATAGTTGGAAAGGAATTTGATAATATTTATAAAACTACATAAGTATTTACCCTCTGATCTACCAATCCCATGTTGAGGAATTTACCCCAAAGAAGCACCTACACAATCATGAAACAACATATATACAACATTATTTGTCAGAGTAAACACTGGAAATAATCTAAATGCCTTTCTATGGAAACTGGTTGAATAAAGTATAGTTCATCTATTTAAAGGATATAAGGAGTACAGGTACTATAAGCAAAAGAATAAGGAAGATCTCTATAAACTGATATGGAGTGATTTCAACGATAATGGTGTTAAGTTAAAAAACATGCAAAAGAATATGTATAGTAAGAGAGTTTTGTGTAAAAAACATAGAAATGAGACTATGAATATATGTATGTATCTGCTTGCTTCTTGAAAAATGCTATAATATAAGAATAAACAAGAAGTTAGTAAAAGTTATTACCCATGGAGAATATGTGGAAACGAGGAAGAAGGGATATGAAAAAGAGTGAGACTTCTGAGTATAGTTTTTATACAGTTTTCAGTTTTGTAGATGTAACTAAATTACAGATCTTGATATAGGAAGACTCTCTTGAATTATATGGGTGGGTCCAATCTAATCACATGAGCCTCTAAAATCAGAGAACCTTTCCCAGCTGGTCAGAGAGATAGGACTGAAGGGAAAAAAAGAAGAAGAAGAAAAAAGGATGCATGAGAGGATCTCAACCTGCTATTGCTGGATTTGAACATGGATGATAAGTACCACTAACCAAGGAAGGTGGACAGCCTCCAGAAGCTAGGAACAGCGTTTGGCCAACAGCCATCAAAAAATCAGGGATCTCAGACATACAAGCACAGGAATGGAATCCTTCCAACAAAACAAAGGAGCAGGAAACAGATTTTCCCCAAGGTCCTCCAGAAAGCAACACAGGAGAAAAAAACATAGTAGATCAACACCTTGATTTTAGTCCAGGAACTGTACCAGACTTCTGATCTTCAGAACTATAAAATAATAAATTTCTGTTGTTGTAAGCCACTAAATTCATGGTAATTTGTTAGGGCAGCAATAGAAAACTGACAGAGGTTTCAAAAGTATGTACTTGCACCAATGTCTTTCTTCTAGTCTTCACCATCTAGCACCTGGACTATAAGTTGTTCTGTCGCCAATCCTACTCTCTTTTAATGCACTCCTGCACTCTGTCAGAAGAGTGACCTTTCTAAAATGTAAATCTGATTGGAAAAGGTCATTTCACTTTTTCTACCCATCCTCACTTGGGATTCAATACAATCCCACTCCCACTTATTTTATATTGGAAAATAAAAAACAGATGCTAAAATGTATACAGAAATGCAAAGGAAATCCGAAACAATTTTCACAAAAAAAATTTAAAAAAGGAAAAGAATAGAGTTGGTTGGCTTACACTATGTGATTTTAAGACTTACCACAAAGCTACAATAATCAAGGCAGAATAGTATTGACATTAAAGATAAACACATACATAAGTAGAACAGAAACAGAACCATAGATGGTCAAGGTATTTTCAACAAATGAATCACAGTAATTCATTAGAGGAATGACAACTCTTACCCACAAAAGGTACTGGAACAACTACATAGCCATATCTTTTTAATGAAATTTTACTTTCTTCACACCACACACAAAAAATTAACTTAAATCAAAAATATCAGCTAAAAATGTATCACTCAAATAAAAATATATGACTTCTAAAAGAAAAAGTAGGAGAAAATCTTTGTAACCTGTGGGTAGACAAATATTTCTTAGGATATAAAATATACAAACCATTTTTTAAAAAACTGATAAACTGGACTTGATTGAAATTAAAAGCTTCTGCTCTTCAAAATCAACATTAAGAAATGCAAAGGCAAAACATAGATCAGAACAAAATATCTGCTACACATATGTCTGAGAAAGAACTATTCTGCAGAATATATTTAAAACTCCTGTAATTCAATAATAAAACAATCAATCCCCCCAAAATAGGAAAGGACACTTCACTAAATAAAAAATATGATGATCAACTAAAAACATGCAAAGATGCTCAACATCATTAATCACCAGGAAAATGCAAATCAAAACCACAATGAGATACCACTACTCTGCCCTTAGATTAGCTAAAATTGAAAACACTAACAAGTGTTGGCAAGAATGTGGAACAATTGAAACTCTCATACAATGCTGATGAGGAAGTAAAATGGTATAACCACTTTGGATAACTGGCCATTCCTTATAAAGTTAAACAAAAGACACAGGAATTCCACTCCTAGGTATTTACTGAAGAGAAATAAAAGCATGCAACACAAAAAGACTTGTAAAAGATCATTCAAAGCAGCTTTATGCAGCCTTTTTGCTTCCTCAGAAACATAATATACTATCAAACATCCTTTCTTTCTGTGATACACTTGACCTCTCCCTCTCAACTAAATCCTTCCCACTGTTTTTTAATTATACTTAAGTCTCCCCTACTTGAAATATATAATAAACTAAAACATCTTCCACCAACTTCACAATTCCCTTGTTTCTACCTCACTTCTCTTCTTACCAAACTACTTAAGATAGTTTTCTATACCAACTGGATCCATTTCTTCACCTCTACTTGCCACTTAAGCCTGACTGCCTGGTTTCCATCCTATCACTCCACTGTAACACTCTGACTAAAATAAACAATAACCGTCATGTCACTAAAACTAATGGATACTTCTCAGTACTCATCTTAACTGATCTCTCAGGAGCATTCAACTTTGCTAACACTCTCCTTCCTTTGTTCTCAAGACACCACATTCCTTTAGTTTTCTTTCTACCCATCTGGCTACAAATTCCTTGTCTCCTTTGTGGTTTCAACCTTCTCTCCTGGTTATTAAATACTCAAGTTCCTCAAGGTCCAATCTCAAATACTTGTTTTTAACTCCATATTCTCATTCTAGATAATATCCATAACCTGGTTTCACTTGCCACCTAAGTGGAAATGACTCACAAATGTATATACCTCAGGCTTTAACCACTCCTGTAAACTTTAGATTGAAAATTATTACTTTAAAGGGATTCTAAATTCTCAAGTTCATTTCACTGGGAATAGTTCAGAAGATATACATATATATACGAAAACATGGTAAGTGCAGAGATTCAATATCTAATTAATAGTTTAGGATTATCCTAAGAAAGTAGTATACCCTGATGGAAAAAACCTGAAAGTCTCTACTATTTCAACTTCAATATATATATGCTGGTGAGAAAAAGTAAGAAAGTAGATATAAGTGAGTCCACACTGTAGGGCTGCTCCCCCAAAGAGAGTGACCAACAGTGCAAACATCCATATCTTTAGTGACACTGAAATGGTGGTCAAATAGCCAAAAGCACTCTAACTTGTGAGTGAGACAAGGTCAGAAGAGTCAGGTGGATGGTACCACCATGATCCTATCTTTGGAACAAGATTCCAGTCAGTGGGTGGAGCTTCTGTGGTCCAGTTTCTAGGAGCAAGAACTAGGGAGGTGGGGATTTAAGGCAGAGTTCAGTCCCACTGGGGGAAATTGAATGATAAGTCAGAAATCAAGGCTGAAATTCAATCACCTAACTGAGCACTCTAAGTGCACTAAAGCAGAGAGGAGACTCACTGTGATCATGAGTGTCCCGGGTTCACCTCAGGTATTCAAATATCAATCTCAGAACATCCCTGATGCAAGTGGACTGCATAATATCCTGCCTGCCTTGATCAACATTAACAACAACAACAATCATCTAAACACCAGGACTTAGGATGGTAGTGTGGTGCCCCTAAAACTGAACAGATGCCCATGAGCAGTGGGATTTGGAGTCATAAGATCTCCATTCTCACTCTAGTTCTTCTATTTTCAAACTTAAAAAATCACTCTAAGCCTCAGGTTTCTCATCTATGAAGTGGGATAATTAACAATACTATTCAAATCCACAGGAAGATGGAGAAGAAAGGAAATGACCAAAATGCTAACTATGATTATTTATGGATAGTAGGATTTCAAGCAATTTTTATTTTCCTCTTTGAAATTTCCTGCTCAATGTACAAAATTTTCAAAATAAGTACAAGGAGGATAATGAAAAACCTCTTGTGTCCCTAGTACCCAGTTTTGAGCTTCCTTCTAAGTCTATCATTCTAATTTAGAGATTATTTTTATTTGAATCTCAAAAACAGAAAAAAATAGTATTGTAAATAATTGGAGTAAGCTATGAAAAGAGACAACTTCTTAAAATGAGATCCACATAATATTCACAAATATGAACTATTACAATCCATGGCATATACAGAATGCCAAATTAACTGCTACTATAAAACATTATGATTCAATTTTTAAAAAATACTTATTCAAACCATCTAACAATTTGCTTAAAGAATGAAATTATATAATGCATGCTAAAATTTTCTAACATGCAATATTATCCAGAGATGTCATTTATTGTTAATACCAAAAAATAAACATGATTGTTGAATACAAATAAATTAGGATTGAATAACATTCACTCAGGAGTCCTGAAGGAACTCAAATGTGAAGCTATCAAACTATGAGCTAAAATTTGTAAAAGCCGCTGAAAGATTTCAAGAATTTTTCATGTTATTCATTTAAAAAAAGGCTCCAAGGGCTCTCAAGGAACTACAAACCAGTGAGTAAAAAAGAAATATTTCTAATCACAGGTTTGAAAATTTTCCACTTTAGTAAGAATAATTTCTAGCCATAAAAAGTAATAATATTTTCTGCAAAGGGAATTCATGCCTCCATGGTTCTTCTGGAGGAAAAAAATATATGGTGCATCTCAGCCTATCATATTGCATATAGGTCAGATTTTTCATTTTCAAATGAAAAAATGAACCTGGAAACGGTTAAGATAAAAATAACTAGAATAGTCACTCTCTAAAGAGGATATAATAAAAACATTCTCTTCTTAGAAATATGAAAGCCAAAAGAAGATGTTACATGTTAATAAAATCACAAAGAGTACAGATAACATGAACACAGAATTATTCAGCAGAACAAAAAGATATCCCTTAACACTCAAAGGGAAGGTAGTTTGGGGAAAACAAAAGGAATTAATAACCACACATTACAAAATATGTGGTAATACAGGGAATTCAGAACTCCAATTATTCCAGCTAAAAATAATAATATAAGCTATTTCAGCAGTATAAAATAAATAAATGATCGGTCTATTCAGGATAGTCTGATTCTTAATTGGCATTTTAGGGCTGTAATACAGGAGAGGCCATATGTAGGCAGTCCAGTCAACAGTCCCAGCTGAGCACAGCCTTCCATCCATCGCTGCCAAAGTGCCAGATTCATGGAGAAAGCTCTTGGACCCACCAGACCAAACCAACTATTAGATGAAAATCACCAAGTGACCTCTGTCAACAAGTCAAACTGAATTCTTGACCAACAAAATCGTGAGATACAATAATATGGCTGTTTTAAGATACTACGTTTTGCAGAATTTTGTTATGCAGTTTGTCATGGGTTCCCAAGACTACTCACAGGTCTAGTGATTCACTAGGACTCACAGAACTCAGCATCTAGTTCAACGTATGACTAAGACTTATTACAGCAAAAGAACACAAAGCAAAATTACCAAAGGGAAAAGACACATGTCCAAATGAAATCAGGCTCAAGCTTCCAAGAGTCCTCTCCCAGTGAGGTCGAAGAGGATGCACTTAAATCCTCCAGCATTGAACTGTGACAACCTGTGTTAAGTGCTGCCTACCAGAGAAGCTCATTAGAGACACAGGGCCCAAGGTCTTCACTGGAGATTAGTTACATAGACACCCTCTGCCTGGCACGCACCAAAATTTCAGACTCCTACAGAAAAGCAAGTGTTCATTATACACCACATTGTTTGTACAACAGTGAGCCACTCATCCTTTAGGGAAAGTTTATATCTGTGCAGCAAACTGTTTACCATTCACATTCTCAGATGCCAAAGGCCATTCTTGCAAGAATGTTTCTAAGGGGCTTCCCTGGTGGCGCAGCGGTTGGGAGTCCGCCTGCCGACGCAGGGGACGCAGGTTTGTGCCCCCGTCCGGGAGGATCCCGCTTGCCGCGGAGCGGCTGGGCCCGTGAGCCATGGCCGCCGAGCCTGCACGTCCGGAGCCTGTGCTCCGCGGCGGGAAGGGCCACAGCAGTGAGAGGCCCGTGTACCACAAAAAAAAAAAAAAAGGATATTTCTAAGGATAGCAGTCTCAAACCTGCTGTGTTAATTGCTTTCTGCACATGTAAAAATAGACAACTGGAACAACAGCCACACTTTACTATCAAAAACAATATATTAGGCTGTACAAACCACTGACCAGACTGGCCTAAAATGGCATATCTTCTGTTCCTGTGAAAACACTAAATTAAAAGTAGTTAAAAGGAATCTGTGTAAAACAAAATGCACTAAATGATATTCTTTTAAAATATGCATCATGGCAAATAAACAAAGTAAAATTACTATTTGAAAACTGATTTTTAATCTTAGTCTTTTATACTGGTACATTTGAAGTCTCCTAAAAGTTGATCTTGATAAAAATTTATTCTGAAGGATACACATTACATCATTTGAAAAGTAATAATGTAAAGGTCAGTTGATACTGGGTAAAAACAATGAATTCCTGATCAGTAAAGAATCAGAAGGTGAATTTTCAGCTTTATTGAGAAATAATTGACATACATCACTGTATAAGTTTAACGTGCACAATATGATGATTTGATCTACATATATTGTGAAACAATTACCACAATAGGTTCAGCTAGCATCCATCTTCTTTTATACATACAATAAAAAGAAAAGGAGAAAAGAAAAAAGTAAAAGAATTTTCCCCTTGTGATGAGAACTCTTAGGACTTACTTACTCTCTTAACAACTTTCCTGTATATCATACAGCAGTGTTAGTTATACTCATCATGTTATACATTATCTCCCTAGTACTTATTTATCTTATAACTGAAAGTTTGTACCTCTTGACCACCTTCCTCCAATTCCCCCTCCCCCCACCCCTTCACCTCTGGTAACCACAGTCTGATCTCTTTTTCTGAGTTTGCATGTCTGTTTGGTTTTGAAGTATAATTGACCTACAACACTATGTTAGTTCTTGTTACACAACATAGTGATATTTTTCTATACATTTCAAAATGATCACCGTAAGTCTAGTTACAATATGTCACCATGCAAAGATATTACACAGTTATTAACTGTATTCCCCACACTGTATATTTCATACCTGTGACTCATTTATTCTGCAGCTGAAAGTTTGTACCTCCCTATTCTGCTATACACTTATCTCCCATAGAGATTCTCTTTTCTCAGCTTCCTGTCTATTCAGACGTGGAATGTTGCCCCTCTCCTAAAATTTATCTGGGGTAGTTCACACAAAGCATTCACACACACAAAGCATTCACATACACACTTCACTCACACAAAGTATTCTTCTGTGTATAAAAGAGACTCTAAAGAATGTCTGGGTACATGAAGTTGTGGGACAGGGGGAAGGTTGTAACAAGGTGAACTATTTAAAATTGAATTTTGAAAACACTGTTCTTTCTCCACACACTCCCAGGTCTTCTCTTTTGCCATATTCTCTCTCTCTTTCTCCCTCCCTCCCTCCCTCCCTCCCTCCCTCCCTCCCTCCCTCTCTCTCTCTCTCTCTCTCTCTCTCACTCTCTCTCCCCCACCAACCACCCCTTCCCTCCCTTCCTCCCTCTCTCTCTCTCTCACTTTCGCTGCAAGTCCACTTCTTCTGTTCTCCCCTGTTTTCTTCTCTTTTGCCCCTCACGTGCCATGACTTCCAAATTCAGAAGTGATTTAGGTATGTCTTTGGTTCACTGCCTCTTTATATATCTCATTATCTCTAAGGAATTTTTCTAAACACAGACAAAAACCTTAATGTAGGCCAACTAAAAAATAAACAAGAATATTTTATTCCTACACAAATGTGTCTAAAAAATGGTGCCACATTTATATTCTGGACCTTACTTCTTTTTGTACTTGACGTAATATTGTGGATGCTTTTCTATATCAGTACAGTACATAAGTATGATAATCCATTTAACCATTCCTTGTACTGAATATTTAGGATGTCATTCCTATATTGAACTTGTAAAGATTTTTAGATTCCTAAAAGTGAATTTGGGGTTGAAAGGTATGTACATTTTAAATCTTGAAAGAGAGGGCACAAAGCAAAAGCAAGAAGATCTACAATCCTGCAGCCTGTGGAACAAAAACCACATTCACAGAAAGACAGACAAAAAGAAAAGGCAGAGGACTATGTACCAGACAAAGGAATGAGATAAAACCCCAGAAAAACAATTAAATAGAGTGGAGATAGGAAACTTTCCAGAGAAATATTTCAGAATAATGATAGTGAAGATGATCCAGTACCTCAGAAAAAGAATGGAGGCAAAGATGGAGAAGATGCAAGAAATGTTTAACAAACACCTAGAAGAAGTAAAGAACAAACACAGATGAACAATACAATAACCGAAATGAAAAATACACTAGAAGGAATCAATAGCAGAATAACTGCGGCAGAAAAACAGGTAAGTGTCCTGGAAGACAGAAGAGTGGAATTCACTGCTGCAGAACAGAATAAAGAAAAAAGAATGAAAAGAAATGAAGACAGCCTAAGAGACCTTTGGAACAACATTAAACGCACCAACATTCACATTATAGGGGTCCCAGAAGGAGAAGAGAGAAAGGGCCCAAGAAAATATTTGAAGAGATAATAGCTGAAAATTTCACTAACATGGAAAGGAAATAGCCACCCAAGTCCAGGAAGTGCAGAGTCTCAGGTAGGATAAACCCAAGGAGACACACGCAGAGACACATAGTAATCAAACTGAAAACAATTAAACACAAAGAAAAATTATTAAAAGCAACAAGGAAAAAATGACAAATAACATACATGGGAACTCACATAAGGTTAACAGCCGATTTCTCAGCAGAAATTCTATAAGCCAAAAAGGAGTGTCATGATATGTTTAAAGTGATGAAAAGAAAGAAACTGCAACCAAGATTACTCTACCCAGCAAGGATCTCATTCAGATTCAACAGAGAAATCAAAAGCTTCACAGACAAGCAAAAGCTAAGAGAATTCACCACCACCAAACCAGTTCTACAACAAATGCTAAAGGAACTTCTCTAAGTGGGAAACACAAGAGAAGAAAAAGACCTACAAAAACAAAACAATTAAGAAAATGGTAATAGGAACATACATATTGAAAATTACCTTAAATGTGAATGGATTAAATGCTGAAACCAAAAGATACAGGCTCGCTGAATGGATACAAAAACAAGACCCGTATATATGCTGTCTACAAGAGACCCACTTCAGACCTAGGGACACATACAGACTGAAAATGAATGGATGGAAATAGATATTCCATGCAAATGGAAATCAAAAGAAAGCTGGAGTAAGACCTTAAAGAATGTTACAAGAGACATGGAAGGACACTACATAATGATCAAGGGATCAATCCAAGAAGATATAACAATTCTAAACATATATGCACCCAACACAGGAGAACCTCAATACATAAGGCAAATAGCTAACAGCTATAAAAGAGGAAATCAACAGTAACACAATAAAAGTGGGGGACTTTAACACCTCACTTACACCAATGGACAGATCATCCAGACAGAAAATTAATAAGGAAACACAAGCTTTAAAAATGACACAATAGACCAGATAGATTTAATTGATATTTATAGGACATTACATCCAAAAACAACAGATTACACTTTCTTCTCAAGTGCACAGGGAACATTCTCCACGATAAATCACATCTTGGGTCACAAATCAATCCTCAGTAAATTTAAGAAAACTGAAATCATAACAAGCACCTTTTCCAACCACAGCACTATAAGATTAGAAATCAATTACAGAGAAAAAAACGTAAAAAACACAAACACATGGAGGCTAAACAGTACGTTACTAAATAACTAAGAGATCACTGAAGAAATCAAAGATGAAACCAAAAAATAACTAGAGACAAATGACAACGAAAACACAATGACCCAAAACCTATGGGATGCAGCAAAAGCAGTTCTAAGAGGGAAGTTTATAGCAATACAATCCTACCTCCAGAAACAAAAAAAAATCTCAAATAAACAACCTAACCTTACACCCAAAGGAACTAGAGAAAAAGAACAAACAAAACCCAAAATCAGTAGAAAGTATCATAAAGATCAGAGCAGTAATAAATGAAATAGAAACAAAGAAATCAAGAGCAAAGATCTGTAAAACTAAAAGCTGGTTATTTCAGATGATAAACAAAATTGATAAACCTTTAGCCAGACTCATCAAGAAAAAGAGGGAGATGACTCAAATCAATAAAATCAGAAATGAAAATGGAGAAGTTACAATGGACACCACAGAAATACAAAGCATCATAACAGACTACTACAAGCAACTCTATGCCAATAAAATGGACAACCTGGAAGAAATGGTCAAATTCTTAGAAAGGTACAATCTCCCAAAGACTGAACCAGGAAGAAATAGAAAATATGAACAGCCCATTCACAAGAAATAAATTGAAATTGTGATTAACAATCTTCCAACAAACAAAAGCCCAGGACCAGATGGCTTCACAGGTGAATTCTACGAAACATTTAGAGAAGAGCTAACACCCGTCCTTCTCAAACTCTTCCAAAACATTGCAGAGGAAGGAACACTCCCAAACTCATTCTATTAGGCCACCATCACCCTGATACCAAAACCAGACAAAGATATCACCAAAAAAGGAAATTACACACCAATATCATTCATAAATACAGATGCAAAAATCCTCAACAAAATACTAGCAAACAGAATCCAACAGCACAGTAAAAGGATCATACACTATGATCAAATGGGGTTTATCCCAGGAATGTAAGGATTCTTCAATTTATGCAAATGAATCAATGTGATAAACCATATGAACAAATTGAAGGAGAAAAATCTTATGATCGTCTCAGTAGATGCAGAAAAACTTTTTGACAAAATTCAACACCCATTTATGAAAAAACCCTCCACAAAATAGGGATAAAGGGAACTTCCCTTAACATAATAAAGGCCACGTATGACAAACCCACAGCCAACATCATTCTCAGTGGTAAAAAACTGAAACCATTTCCTCTAAGATCAGGAACAAGACAAGGCTGTCCACTCTCACCACTATCATTCAACATAGTTTTGGAAGTTTTAGCCACAGCAATCAGAGAAGAAAAAGAAATAAAAGGAATCCAAATTGGAAAAGAAGAAATAAAACTGTCACTGTTTGCAGATGACATGATACTATACATAGAGAATCCTAAAGATTCTACCAGAAAACTACTACAGCTAATCAATGAATTTGGTAAAGTAGCAGGATACAAAATTAATGCACAGAAATCTCTTGCGTTCCTATACACGAATGATGAAAAATCTGAAAAAAAAAAATTAAGGAAACACTGCCATTTACCACTGCAACAAAAAGAATAAAATACCTAGGAATAAACCTACCTTAAGGAGACAAAAGACCTGTATGCAGAAAACGATAAGACAATGATGAAAGAAATTAAAGATGATACAAACAGATGGAGAGATATACCATGCTTTTGGATTGGAAGAACCAATATTATGAAAATGACTTTACTACCCAAAGCAATCTACAGATTCAATGCAATGCCTATCAAACTACCAATGGTATTTTTCCAGAACTAGAACAAAAAGTTTCACAATTTGTGTGGAAACACAAAAGACCCTGAGTACCCAAAGCAATCTTGAGAAAGAAAAATGGAGCTGGAGGTATCAGGCTCCCTGACTTCAGACTATACTACAAAGCTACAGTAATCAAGACAGTATGGTACTGGCACAAAAACAGAAACACAGACCAATGGAACAGGATAGAAAGCCCAGAGATAAACCCACATACAAATGGTCACCTTATCTTTGATAAAGGAGACACGAATATACAACGGAGAATATACAGCCTCTTCAATAAATGGTGCTGGCAAAACTGGCCAGATACATGTAAAAGAATGAAATTAGAACACTCCCTAACACCATACACAAAAATCAACTCCAAATGGATTAAAGACCTAAATGTAAGGCCAGACACTATAAAACTCTTAGAGGAAAACATAGGCAGTACACTCTATGACAATTATCACAGCAAGACCCTTTTCAAACACTTCCTAGAAAAATGGAAATAAAAACAAAAACAAACAAATGGGACCTAATGAACCTTAAAAGCTTTTGCACAGCAAAGGAAAACATAAATAAGATGAAAAGACAACCCTCAGAATGGGAGAAAATATTTGCAAATGAAGCAACTGACAAAGGATTAATCTCGAAAATTTACAAGCAGTTCATGCAGCTCAACAGCAAAAAAACAAACAACCCAATCCAAACATGGGCCGAAGACCTAAATAGACATTTCTCCAAAGAAGATATACAGATTGCCAACAAACACATGAAAGGATGCTCAACATCACTAATCATTAGAGAAATGCAAATCCAAACTACAATGAGGTATCACCTCACACCAGTCAGAATGGCCATTATCAAAAATTCTACAAACAATAAATGCTGGAGAAGGTGTGGAGAAAAGGGAACCCTCTTGCACTGTTGGTGGGAATGTAAAGCAATACAGCCACTATGCAGAACAGTATAGAGGTTCCTTAAAAAACTAAAAATAGAACAACCATATGACCCAGCAATCCCACTACTAGGCATATACCCTGAGAAAACCATAATTCAAAAAGAGTCATGTATCACAATGTTCATTGCAACTCTATTTTCAATAGCCAGGACATGGAATCAGCCTAAGTGTCCATCGACAGACGAATCGATAAAGAAGATGTGGCGGGGCTTCCCTGGTGGCGCAGTGGTTGAGAGTCCGCCTGCCGATGCAGGGGACACAGGTTTGTGCCCCGGTCCGGGAAGATCCCACATGCCGTGGAGCGGCTGGGCCCGTGAGCCATGGCCGCTGAGCCTGTGCCATGCTCCACATGCTCCACAACGGGAGAGGCCACAACAGTGAAGGGCCCGCATACCGCACAAAAAAAAAAAAGAAGATGTGGCATATATATACAATAGAATATTACTCCACCATGAAAATAAATGAAATTGAGTTATTTGTAGTGAGGTGGATGGACCTAGAGACTGTCATACAGAGTGAAGTAAGTCAGAAAGAGAAAAATAAATACCGTATGCTAACACATATATATGGAATCTAAAAAAAAAAAAAAAATGGTTCTGAAGAACCTAGAGGCAGGACAGGAATAAGGATGCAGATGTAGCGAATGGACTTGAGAACACGGGGAGTGGGAAGGGTAAGCTGGGACAAAGTGAGAGAGTGGCATGGACATACATACACTACCAAATGTAAAATAAATAGCTAGTGGGAAGCAACCGCATAGTACAGGGAGATCAGCTCGGTGCTTTGTGACCACCTAGAGGGGTGGGATAGGGAGGTTGGGAGGGAGACACAAGAGGTAGGAGATATGGGAAAATATATATATGTATAGCTGGTTCACTTTGCTATAAAGCAGAAACTAACACAGCACTGTAAAGCAATTATACTCCAATAAAATGTTAAAAAAAAATACATAACGCAAAAACTATTGAAAATGTAGAAAAAAAGGGGCTTCCCTGGTGGTGCAGTAGTTAAGAATCTGCTTGCCAATGCAGGGGACATGGGTTCGAGCCCTGGTCCGGGAAGATCCCACATGCTGTGGAGCAACTAAGTCCGGGGACCACAACTACTGAGCCTGCGCTCTACAGCCCAAGAGCCACAACTACTGAGCCTGCGTGCCACAACTACTGAAGCCCCTATGCCTAGAGCCCGCACTCTGCAACAAGAGAAGCCACTGCAAGAGGAGCCTGCACACTGCAACAAAGAGTACCCCCCGCTCACCGCAATTAGAGAAAGCCCGTGTGCAGCAACAAAGACCCAACACAGCCAAACATAAATAAATAAAATAAATTTAAAAAGAAGAAAATGTAGGAATAACTTCATTAAAAACACACAAATAGAAACTTTCCATATACCTTTTTCAATATAAAATAGCCTGGGCATGCCAAAAAGAACAGCATAAAGTAAAACCACAATAACAAACTAAAAAAATGTAAACACTTTCATTGCTAAATAGAGAAGGTAAATTTTTTATATTCATAGAACATGCACAAAAATTTGCCATGTACTTACCCTGATAAAAATCATAAAATTATTCACAATATTGTTGGCAATGTTATTTTATCATGATCCAACAAAATAAGAAATAAAAATAAAAATAGCTACAAAAATGTTATAACACTTGAGAATTAAAAACTCTGATAATCCATGGGTAGAAAGAAATCAAAACAAATTACAAATTATATCAATGGTATAGATACAAAAACACATCAATCCAAAACTATAGGATACAATGACAATTATACTAAGAAGAAACATTACAGTCTTCTTTCCCTTTATTATTAAAGAAGAAACTCACTAATCTTAATAAAGAAACATAGTACTTATAGCACAAATCTTACAATCAGAAAAAATAATTTAGCTGAAAAAGGTAAAATAAATTGATCAAGCTAAAAGCTCAAATTGATGAAGTAAGAATAAAGTTTAATAGCCATTAAAACAATCTAAAGGCTAATACTTCTAAAAGCTCAATAAACAAGGAAATCCCTCTTGAGTCTGTTCATGGGGGAGAAAAGTGTGTGTGTGTGTGTGTATGATTAGGAAAAAAAAAAGGGAAACATCCAGAAAAAATTAAAATAAGTACTTAAGAATATATAGGTATATGGCAAATAATCTGTTAACCCAAGGGAAAGGAACAATTCCCTAGAAAAGATAAACTATTAAAAAATGAAGCAAATAGAAGTAGAAAGCTTGAATAATTTTCATGAAAGAGTTTGAAAGAAGGGTTTTAAAGTTACCATTTTAAAGAGACCAGTATCAGGTGGCTTCACCATAGAGCTCCATGTAATTTTTAAGGAGCAAAACTATTATTTTTTTTCTTCATTCACAATTTTTATTTCTTGCAGTGAACTTTTTATATCCTCAAAGTCAATTTGTCTTTAAAAAAATTAATACTTCTTATTCATGGTACAATCCATCCCCCCCTCCCCCAAGGAAAACAAATTCAGGGATGGAGTCATTTGGGGGAAGTTGAAATAGGTACTATAAGTTCGTGACAAAGGCTTCCCAGCCCACCATCCTGTACATATACAACAAAATGGCAGCACCTCAAGTTCACCTAAATGAAGTTAGGTTAACTATTATTTAAACTATTCCAAGCCACAGAAAAATATTAAAATCTCTCCTATTTATTTGGTGAAGTTACCATTATCTTAGTACCCAAATATTATAATAAAAGTACATAAGATATATAAATTATAATTTAAAGCCATTAAATAAAATATAAGCTTCTGTAATATATCAAAAGGGTAGTACAATATGACCCAGTAGAGTTCATTCTAATAATACAAGAACAGTCCCACATTAGGAAATGTATCATCATCAATTACATCAACAAATTGAAGGATAAACCATATGATTATAATCATGAATGACAAAAAAAAGTATTTCATAAAAACTCAGTCATGCCTAATAAGAACAAAGTAATTTAGTATTCCAAAAATATTTAAACATAACACTTCTTAACAAAAACATTAATACACATAGAAATAAATAATCCTTACACTGCTCTGATTAAATGTCTGAGAAACTTTTAATACAGCTAAATGCCTAAACTATGGTGAAATTTGATGGTAGGAACTGACAAAGAAGGACAAATTTGAAATTTTCTGCTTACATATAAAACATACACACAAGCATATACATACCTCTGTACATACATTCGCATATCTAAACACCATCAAATTCATATATAAACGCATATGTGTGTCCTCTCACAGAAAATATATACATGTATAACTATACATTTGTATTTACTCTATGTTAAAATACTAGTTTACCTGTTTAGGCAGTCGGAACAAGGAATTCTTGTAGAAAATGTCCTTAGCCTGGCTCCATGTACCATCGATGATGATGATTGTGGAAGGATAAATAGGAGAATCTAATATAAATTCTTCCAAATTAGCAGCTTCAGCCCCTGGATATAATATTAATGTATCAGACTTCCGACAAACAGTTGAAAGTTCAGGATCTCTAAAAGTTTAAAATAAAAGTCTTTATTAGCCTGGCGGGGGGGTGGAGTTTTATTATTCTTATTGAACTTCATTCAAAAATACATGTCAGGGCTTCCCTGGTGGCGCAGTGGTTGAGAGTCCGCCTGCCGATGCAGGGGACACGGGTTCGTGCCCAAGTCCGGGAAGATCCCGCATGCTGCGGAGCGGCTGGGCCCATGAGTCATGGCCCCTGAACCATGGCAGCTGAGCCTGCACGTCCAGAGCCTGTGCCCCGGAGACGGAGAGGCCACAACAGTGAGAGGCCCGCATACCTCAAAAAAAAAAAAACAAAAAAAAACATGTGAAAGCATTTTGTCACTAGAGATATAATAAAGAATGACACAGCCTCTGTCTGCAAGCAACAAAACAAACTTGAGGGGGAAGGAGACAAGTTAAAAGTCAATTAAAGACAATAAATGGTATAATCTTCAAGCTATAATAATAAGCATCTACAAAAATATACAGCCAATACCAGCTCTAACAACGTCCTTTTAGATTGGTATCAAGGTAAAGATAGGGGCTTTTGCCACTCATAGTACACATTGTACTGAAGGTCCCGGTTACTACAATAAGGCAAGAAAAAGAAATAAAAGGCATAAACATCAGAAAGGAAGAACCCTATCTGCAGATAATCCTACTTACATTGAAAGTTCTAGGGAATCTACAAAACAATTTCTACAACTAACAAATAAATTTAGAAAGTCACAGTATACAGGGTTAATACACAAAGGCCAACTGTTTTCTTATATACTAGTGGCAAAAAACTGAAAATAAGTATTTTTAAATTCCATTTACAAAGGATACTAAAAGTAATAAGTCTCTTAATCATTCCCCCATGGTTACATCACATACTCTAACAAAAAACTAAATCAATCATTCAGGACTTCCCTGGTGGTGCAGTGGTTAAGAATCCACCTGCCACTGCAGGGGACATGGGTTCGAGCCCTGGTCAGGGAAGATCCCACATGCTG
Organism: Monodon monoceros; assembly: GCF_005190385.1. Taxonomy (NCBI): domain Eukaryota; kingdom Metazoa; phylum Chordata; class Mammalia; order Artiodactyla; family Monodontidae; genus Monodon; species Monodon monoceros. The sequence goes on from NW_021703768.1 coordinate 98,211,315, forward strand.
TGGAGAACTAAGCCCGTGTGCCACAACTACTGAGCCTGCGCTCTAGAGCCCGCGAGCCACAACTACTGAGCCCACGTGCCACAACTACTGAAGCCCTCACGCCTAGAGCTTATGCTCCACAACAAGAGAAGCCACTGCAGTGAGAAGCCTGCACACCTCAACAAAGAGTAGCCCCCACTCGCCACAACTAGAGAAAGCCCGCACGCAGCAACAAAGACCCAATGCAGCCATAAATAAATAAATAAATAAATTTATAAAAATAAATAAATCAATCATTCAATTACCAGATTAATATTAAATCAATAATCTTAATCAGCTTTAGTTTAAAATCCATACATGAATAATAATTTACTGAGTAAGCACTATATTTGGTACCATCAAAAATACTGAGCTTAGGGCTTCCCTGGTGGCGCAGTGGTTGAGAGTCCACCTGCCGATGCAGGGGACACGGGTTCGTGCCCCAGTCGGGGAAGATCCCACATGCCGTGGAGCAGCTAGGCCCGTGAGCCATGGCCACTGAGCCTGCACGTCCGGAGCCTGTGCTCCACAACGGGAGAGGCCACAGCAGTGAGAGGCCCGAGTACCGCAAAAAAATAAATAAATAAATAAAAATTAAAAATAATAATAATACTGAGCTTAATATCATAGGCTCAAAATGGGATAGGCTATTTAGAAAAATATCAAGTTTCTCATCCCCATGCACATCTGTGGAAGGGTTAGATAGCCAAATGTCAGGGATGACCCAGATAGTTTCCACTTCTACCACCATAGATGCTCACCATTTTTGCAATAAAATAACCAAGATTCAAGCTGGCAGATTATATACCCACATCTTTCCAAGAATTATAGAGAAACTATCATTATAAAGAGCCTCTGTGTGAAAGAAGTGTCACAGTGTAAATTATGTGGTTGCTCCCCATGTGAAGGGCTCTGGATGGTGCTTCCACTCCCAACAAAACGGCAGAATCTGCAACAGCAGCACCAAGCCCAGAGCAAAGCTCACCTCTGGAGGACAAGGCAATGCAAACTGTGCAAAAGAAAAATCTATATGAGAAAAGAATGCCTAACCAATAGTTTCAGAGCAAGGAAAAGAATGATTTTATAAAGTTCTAACATGATGTTTTCATAATATAAAGCTAAAATAATAAAGGAAGGAAAAAGTTTGGTCAATTCCTTGGGCTTGGTGCTGCCACTAGTCTTACTTAGCATTTTCATAAGTGAACTGAAAAAGAAATCTAAAAATATATTTAACTGTGTAGATAGGATCAAAGTAATTTGTGAAGGCTCTGAATAGGTAGAAAAGCAACAAATATGCTTCAAAGGTAAGAAACAACTTGTAGAAAAATTTCAATATACATACAGTATATTACATATATTTATAATAATGGGCTATGTAATACAGTGTAAAATAAGATCCAAGAGTATTACAGAACTGTCTGTGAAGATATCAACTAACAAACTGCTGCACATACTGGGCCTCATCAAAAAAAAATATTTTAAACACAACAAGAGAAGGCATTCTATCATTTTTTTAAAATATGGATGTGCCTATAACTGGGACACTAAATATAGTTCTAGTCACTGTACCTTAGGAAAGCCTTCATGGGCTGGAAATGAATATATGTTTATATAAATGTATATCATATATAATTGTAAAAGAAAAACATTAACTAAATCTAATACAAGTACACTAACATCCTGAAATAAAATATCTTAACAAAAATGAAATAAACAGGAAATATACATGCCTTTTAGGCTCAACATATATACCATGGAATTTAGATAATGCTATAATTTGTTTATTCCATCTTGGTCTGTTTTTGTTTATGTTTTGCTTATCTTGTATTATTTTGAGAGAGAAGGCAGAAATTAAATTTTTTAACTATTTCCAATGTACCATGTTCTAGGTCTAATAGGTAACTTGAAGGAAACCATTTTTAAAGTAAAAAAAAGAATTCATTTAAATTGCCCTAAAAGTTAATTTACCTTTCCTCACTGAAGCGACGACCAATCTTGACTTTACACTTATCTTGGGGGAGACATGCTGCTAGCAGAGGAACTGTCCGCAACACCTTGTTTTCCTGTAATTAAAAAATTAATTAAAATGTAGATTCTAATTAGATAAACATGCTTTTAAAACTTTTTGATGAACATCTGATTCACAGCATTATGTATAATTTTCACAAGTCTTTTACTACAGACCACAGTTTAATAAAAAGAGGTACAGTTTCTCTGACTTATCAGTATTAAATATAATACAAGTGTATATTTTTATTCTATTTGGGTGTATTTACATGTTTACTGATCAAAAAGGATAACATTATTCTAAATAATAAAGATTATGAAAAATGTAAATTTGTGTTTAAATTGAATTCATTTATTCTGACAAACTTTTTATTTCACTAGTAATTACATTTTGTAGTATGTCAACTTGAAGATAACTGCCTAGATATTTATGCCCCAAAAGCAAGGAAGTGCTCAAAAAAAAACAAAACAATAGGGCATATCAAAGGGACACAGAAGCCAATCTTAAAGAGCACCCAATGGAACAACTTGAGCAACAAAATAACAGTATTTGGATTATAACCCAAAGTATAAAATAAATACAGAGTCTAGACTGATATAAATAAATGATAGAACAAATAAATGGGAGAGAAGCAACAAATCTTCCTCATAGAAGAATTCCAAGTAATAAACATAAACTCTCCCCTCTCCAGGAGGTGGAGTTTAATCTCTCCCTCCTACTTGAGTGTGGGCTGGATTTATGGTCTTCCTTCCAAGGAATAAAGTATGGAAAGAGAAAAAAATTATAACTTTAGTGTGAAAAAAGCTGGTGACCATTTCTGTAAATTGCATTAACTATCATCATAGATAATGTTCACCATAAATCAGTGGGTTTTTTTCAACGTCCTAACTTCCAACACTAAAAACCACCTTTCTGGTTGCCACAAGAATTCCATTCTTAATCCTTAGTAAAGTCAGGTGCTTAGCTATTCTGCTTTAGCCTCATACTTTTCTTGGCTATTTTGGTCTATAGTGCTCAGTCACTGCCTGGCTCTTCTCCACTGGCCCATCTCAGAATGTCATGCTTGATCAAATAAGTGACAGAGGCCCTCTCTAATCAGTTTACTTACATAGAGCCCAATGTTAGCTTTACCAGTTTATATAATCCTGCATATACATATCCTCACAGTGAATAACTTGTGTCTATAAAAAAGACAATGTACTAAAGGAATATCAAATATTACTTACTTTCCTTTAGGAATATCAGTTATTTAGTAAATTAATATACAAAATAAAGTTATATATGAATTTATAAAAGTAATTAAAAATAAATTTATAATTACATTATTTACGTTTAAACAGAAACCAAAAGTATTGTAGTAACAGTATTCAACAACCACAAACAGACACATAGATATACCCTCAGGGACATTTTTGTGTTTACCTCTTTCACCCCTGGGTCTTGGAAGTATTGATTAAAATAGCATGTAAAAGGTAAATTTACAGATGCTGACAGTGGCTAAACTGATCTACCTAATATAAAGTTCAAAAAGGAAATAGAAGAGTCAGAATTTGCTGGGATTTTAACTAAAAAGAACATGTAGCAGGCTGGCACTCTGAGGAAGCCTGAAAACAAGCTGGAGCAGCTCCTATGATGAATGGGACTAGCAGGAGATAGGTGAGAGGGAAGTTTCAGGACATTTTCCAGCGTCTCATACTGTTTTCCTCCCTCCTTACCATCACTATTGAGACTTCGACACATAATTAAATCACTTTCCAAACTTTTGTCAAAGTAACACATGTAAAATAGTCAAATTAAATGGTGCCTAAAGATTTGTAATGTTCCCAGATACACTCCCCAATACTACTTCCTAGAGGCAATCACTTTAACTCTTCTATTTCTTCCAGTAGTTATGTCCATATTTCTATATATGTCTTGCTATTTCTTATCAATTTTAGATATTATCTACAAACTACCATTTATTATCATAATAGCTAACTTTAACATATATAATTCTAAGTGCATTTTATATATTATTCATTTACTATGCACCACAAACAAGTAATGAAGTATATTTTTTATTATGTCCATTTCACTAATGACAAAACTGAAGCACAGAGAGGTTAATTATCTTGCCCAGGGTTACAGAGTTTACAGAGCTGTTAAGGATTTAAACTCCCGAGCCTTACTCTTAACTACAGCATTCTATAACTACAGCCTCTCGTAATAAATGAAAATTTAGCTTTCTTACAACACTCCTTACCCTTACATCTTCTAATATTTTTAGTTAAATCAATAAACAAACAGTATTTACATCATTAATGCCTACATATACGTAGTTCACAAAATGCCAAGCAATTTAACACGTTTCTTTCTTGTAAAGTATTTTTGTTATTCTTGAGATAACTGTTTTGTTTTTATCCTTAAGTAATTTTCTATATGCATATACCTACTCTTTGAAATGCTCCATCATACACCTCCATTTCATCCACTCCATCAAGTCTTCTTTTCTCAAAGTCCCCTCCTAGGGCCTATCCAAATGGTTTTCAATCATTTTTTAGGGGACGTCATCAAATTGGCCTATTCTTTTATTGAAAACAGTATGCTGAGATTAAGCACAAGGCAGCCAAGTATGACTGACTTAGATTAAGATTGTAAAGTTCCTTGGAACTTTAAGGAAAAACAATATGTATGTACTTGTACATACATAAAATACATTTATAGCACACACAATTATGGATCAATCATCTAAACTGTGAATTAACTATGAAGGAAGGAAGGAAGGGAAGGAGGGAGAGACAGAGGAGAAAGTGGGGGAGGGGGTGTGGAGGACAAGAGAGGAATGAAGAAAAAAGGAACAAATAAGAGATATGAAAACATTAAAACTGCCACAAATCTATGAAAACACCTACATTTTAAAAGCCATCTTATGTCTGGAACCATACAACAATGAAAAGGCCCCATACTATGTATATGGCAAAATGAAAACAGCACTCAACATCAAAAGTCAAGTTTTAGCCACAACTGTTATGGCCAGTAAGCTATCATTTTATGTAAATTTGAGCTGCACCGTGTTGTATGTTTAAATGCAGTAAAATAATGCTAGTGATTAAAGTGTCACAATCCTGACAAAAGCATGTTGTTAACACTGAAAAAAAAAAGGCTGCCCAACAAATGAAATATTTAACAATTTGCAATAAAAGAATAATTGCTTCATCATTTGGAAAAGGAAAGTGACAGATTAATATACTTTAATGTCTTTGTTAAAGTCTTCAAGTGGTATACACCTCAGAAATTTAAGAAAAAATTATTCCTCCTTCAAAAGCCTGGAACAGTTTTAACTTCAGTTTACAGTAAACCCATTTTTGTACCATGCATCAACTAGTTTGGTATTGATGATAATTTCTGGTTTTCTATGATCTCCTTCGCTCCTCTCTTCATTACTGCAGTTAATCAAGAGTTACTAACATACATATACACTAGCACGTGCATAAATCTCACCAACATATGAAATTATTAACTAAAAAGTCTTTCTATACAACACGTACACATATTTTTATATATTTATTTTTATATATACATGTAAAACATACATATTTGTCTATTCACTTAAAGAAGTAAAAAATTAATTTTACACATTCATTTTATAACACTAAAATGCTGAGCATTATTTCTGCCCTAACAAGAAAAGACATCAAGGATACAAGCTATGACCAAAATTTAAAAAGCAGTAATTTCTTAGCTCTCTACTCACAAAATCTTTTTTTCCTCTATACAAAATTGTTGGAGTTCTAAACTTCTATATATTCAATATTCATTATACAATTCAGTAATGTACTTTCTATGAAATAACACCATTTTATGAAATAACACATTTTTTGTCTGTCTATAAAGCATATGATACTATACTATCATATAATATATAAAAGAAACTATTTTTTTCCCAAAGAGAGCATTTATCATCAATTTATTTTCAAAAATGCTGAAGAGCTGAAAGGGATGAGTATGTTCATCTGTATGCTTCCTCTTGTATCCTAATATTCTATCTGAAATTGTGTATTTTATAACATCTTACCTCTGCTGGATGCTGAATTATGTACAAGTGGGTAGAGATGTGTAGAGGATGCACTGGTAGAAACGGACACAAACACACTTTCTGAGGTCGGCTAAAGGGCAGAAAAAAAATGAAAACCTGTATGTTTAAAATAAAATTATATACCAATAACCTAAAATTTGAACATAATTTCACTTCATTATATAGATTTGCTAAAGCTGCATTCTTTAAAATGATACCAAGAATGAATTTAATCAATCTTATTTTCAATATGAGAATTTGAAAAAAGACTCAAGTAAATTTTTTACCATCCATATAGATCAAAGTACCTCAAAAAATCTTGCCTTAATTATCTTCAATGGAAGAATACTCATAAGTCACCACCATGGTCTTTTTATTCATGAAGAAACACTTCTAATAATTTGCATTCCAAATCAAGAACAGATCTCATGTCAAAGAGAAACCTGGCAATTGATCTAAATCATCTGAAGTTGGAGGGAACAAAATGATGATAAAATATTAGAATATAATTACCACCTAGAAGAGAGTTCTAATCAAACTTAGCCATCAGTCAACATGGAGAGCTTACCAATTGTGAGAAGAAACCCAAACGGGCCACCAAAGTATTTTTGGTTAGAATTATATCCACAGAACGCCAGTCTATCCATTTGTTTTCCCTTTTGTTATTGTTTACTTTGTTGTTTTTGTTTTACTTACTTTTTAGTGCTTTACTATTGTTTCAAAAATACTTATTACAAAATTCAGATGGAATAAAAGGGTATACTTCCCATCTCAGTCCTCCAGCCTGGTGCATTCTCTTCCCTAAGGACAACCAGTGATTAGTTTCTTGTGTGTCCTTCCAAAGGTATTGAAGGAATATACATGGATAGTTTACCATTATATCCTATATTTAATATGTGTGTTTATAATATGAAATTCAACAAACGGCCAGACACAGTATATGATGGAAGTAAATTTTCACAATGGATCACTACTATAGGCAGATGTTACATGCCATTACAATAGTACACAAGTGAATATTATATTAAAGGGAATTCCCAACAGCATACTTACTACTAGAAAACTGATCACTATCAACTGTTTCCTCAATTTTACTTATGTTGAGTTATAGCCTAAGGTAAATAATACTTACATTAATAAAACACAGTGTGAGTAAGTTGGTTCAATTATATCTACCACCTCATTCTGCAAGAAACTGTCAAACCTTTGCTCCTGCTGAAGAAATCATCTAGATAATATCTTACGCAAAGGTAGAAATGTATTGTACAACATGACCCCACTTGCCCTCTCCACCAATGAACCCAGAGTGGATGATTAACCAAAGGAAAATCAATATACTTGTTTTCCAGTGATGTCTGAAATGATTCCGTGTGACTACTCAGTCCTACAATGGGTTCCTTCTCAGGAATGTGAGCAGATTTATAGGAATGGAGAGTCTTTCAGCGGTCCCAAGAAGACCACTTAAACATAAGTAAACACAGGAGCAGTGACTGATGGAACTACGTATACTGACAAACAGATCAAGGGCTGCAATTAGAAAGGATTTCCCATTCAATAGGAGGAGGAAGAGAATTAGATACATTAGAATTCTAAAAGTTTAAGTTTCTGATTTTTTTTATAAAGATTTTTTTGATGTGGACCATTTTTTTTAAAGTCTTTATTGAATTTGTTACAACACTGCTTCTGCTTTATGTTCTGGTCCCTTGGCCCCAAGGCACATGGGATCTTAGCTCCCCAACCAGGGATTGAACCCACAACCCCTGCATTGGAAGGCAAAGTCTCAACCACTGGACTGTCAGGGAAGTCCCTAAGTTTCTGATATTTTTATATGAAACTCTGCATATGACTGCAATGCATGATCAGATGTCAGTAAAATTCTTTTATAAAATGTAATTTAAGATCAGATGAAGCCATTTTTAAAAAATCAGAATTTAACTGGATATCAACTTACATATTTATAAATTATATGATTCTAAGAATATGAAAGAATGCAAAAATGTCATATGTCTTATGCAGGAAGCATCTACATATCAGCAGGGCCAAAGAACTGCAAAATCCAACAAGTAAACAAGCTGAGTGAAAGCTGTAGATTTCTCTGGGTAACAGAAAACTAGGTAAAATAAACACTTAAAATAACAGCTTTAGCTCATGACATATATAGTAATTATAAAAGTCCTTAGTATGACAGTTAGGATAGTGCAAAGAACTGCTTCAGATATTGATAGCTCTGGGTTTCATGTCTGACCAAAACCTCTGTTCATAGGGGGAAAAAAAGTTACCTGAGACAGTAATTTCTTTACTGGAAGGACATGTTTGATCTTTAGGAAGATTTAGAATTAAATAGTTTGGAGAGTTCTGCTTCCAGGATAACAGGGAAAGTTGCTTCAGAGACCCACACTCCAGTGAAACAAGCAAAACTGACAAATACTGTTTTATAAAACCACCATTTAAAGTCTCTGGAGGGACTTCCCTGGTGGACAAATGGTAAAGAAGCCGCCTTCCAATGCAGGGGACGCAGGTTCAATCCCTGGTCAGGGAACTAAGATCCCACATGCCACGGGGCAACTAAGCCCGCATGCCACAACTACTGAGCTCGTGCGCTTCAACTAGAGGGCCTGTGTGCCACAAACCACAGAGCCCACGCACTCTGGAACCCACATGCCACAACTAGAGAAGAGAAAACCCACATGCCACAACTAGAGAGAAGCCCACACACCACAACAAGAGAGAAACCCGCACGCCACAAACAAAAGATTCCACGTGCCTCAATGAAGTTCCCACGTGCTGCAACTAAGACCCAACACAGCCAAAACTAAATAAAATAAACAAATAAACAAATCTTTTTTTAAAAAACTTAAAACAATAAAGTCTCTGGAAATTGTCCTAAGGGCATATTCAAATGAAGAAACATTATTCAAGAAAATCTATGAAAACTTGGTATTGGGATAGTTTGTGGCATTTGAGCCATAACCCATTTACAACCTTGCCCCAGTTTAGGTTGACAGAAACTCCACTCCAGGTAAGTGTGGCCAAGAGAACAGAGCTTCCTCTCAGCTTTCAATCAAGACTTACCATATGTCACAGAGAAAGGTAGACCATCAGCATCTCTCATCCTTCCAACTCCAAATTGAAGAAAATAAATTCCTGGTGAGTGTGGCCAACAGAAGGGAGAGCAGTCTCCCTTCCTCCACCCAGCCTAAAAAACAGAAGCTTTACCACAGTGCAGTAGGCTGAAAATGCTGGGACCCCAACTGTTCTCACCCCAGTTCCCTCGTAGGACAGAAGTTCGACACCAGAAGCAGCAAGTCAGAGGCTACTGACTAGCCCTGTACCCAGAACAGTGACTCAGAGAATCCACCTTGGAGGAGAGGCAGACTATAAGAGAGCTCTGAAGCTCTCCCCAAAGTAACTGACTTTATTTGACATGGAGTGTGAGAAGTTCAAGCCTAAGGGTGCTCTCAAAAACAATAACTCTTCTTAATTAAGAGCAACAGCTAAATCACAGGCCAGCTAGTTCATCAGAAAGAACGATGGAAAGAGACAGCTAAGAAGAACACACATGCAGTCAGAAAAAAACTCAGAGTGGCCTCAAAAACTATCCCTCTCCAAATTTAACTGGATCAGACTGCTGAGCAATTTATTCTCCAGGGCACTGTATCGAAATGATAAAATGATCAACTGATAATTAGTGGAGCCTAATGGACAGGATGCAATACCAAAAGAAGAAGGCAGCTTAAAAGAAAGATGTTGTAAAGAGATACTCAAAGATAATCTACTAAAATCATTGTAATACTGGTGGTGTTTGCACAACTTTGCTAATATTACAGAAAACCTCTAAATTATACACTTTAGTAGGATAAATGCCATGGTCTGTGAATCGTATCTTAATAAAGCTGGTTTTTTAAAAAATATAAAAATGCAATGAAAAAAGAACGTTCAACCTAATTAGTAAGAAAGAGGCATTTTACCACTATTTGACATGTCATGTTAAGGTGAGTTTCCTTCTCTACAATGTAAGCTACCTAAGAGCCAAGGACTTGACCTACTTTTTTCACTTTTATATCCCAGCACCTAGCATAGTAAGTTATCAATAAATACTGTTGAATACATGAGGGAATACCTTTGCATTCCCTCTTACCTCGACCTTGAAATTCCTTTCTCCTCCTACACAATTTCTTATCCTATCCTTTCATTTTCTTACATATCAAATACTGATCACTCCTTCACTTCCTCTCTACTACTAAAGCAATTAGTTTGTATTATAAATGAAATTCAGAGTCTCAGATCTTCCTTTGACATTTTTGTTGTTTCGTTTCCTTTTGGCCACAATGTCCAGCTTGCAGGATCTTAGTCCCCCAACCAGGGATCAAACCTGGGCCCTGGCAGTGAAAGCTCCAAGTCCTAACCACTGGACCACTAGGGAATTCCCTCAGATCTTCCTTTGTTATCATTTGTGATCTTTCTGGTAAGCAATACCATATAGAGAGAAAAAATATTTACTGAAGAAAATATTTACTTAAAAAAAAAACAGCTAAGCACTTTATGTACAAACACTGTTAACTGTGATTTAAGCTAAACCTAATTGTTTTGGTTTATGCTTTAACATGCTCATAAAATATCACTACCCATTTATTTTAAAGCATGTCCCCTTTATTAACCCCCTTATTAATTAATTAAGAATTTTGCTTATTTGTTATTAACAGCAATTTTTCTCATACTTTCCTACTCCACAATTGTCTGCATGTACTACGCTGGTGACTAGCTATCCAAATGTTAAACCATCTCTTACCAAACTAGTGAATAAGTGCAGAGAAATTGCTCTCCTCAATTTAAAATCTTTTTCCAAAAGAATAAAATACCTAGGAATAAACTTAACTAAGGAGGTGAAAGATCTGTATATTGAAAACTACAAGACATTAATGAAAGGAAATGCAGAACACACAAATAAATGGAAAGATATTCTGTACTCGTGGATTGGAAGAATTAACATTTTTTAAATGTCCATACTACCCAAAGCAATCTACAGATTCAATGCAAACCCTATCAAAATTCCAAAGACATTTTTCACAGGAATAGGACCAAAATTCCTTAAATTTGTATGGAACCATTAAACCAAACAGCCAAAGCAATCTTGAGAAAGACAAATAAAGCTAGAGGCATCGTGCGCCTTGATTTCAAACTATACTAACAAAGCCCTTGTATTTAAACAGTATTATACTGACATAAAAACAGACATAGATCAACAGGACAGAACACAGAGCCTAGAAATAAACCCATGCATGTATGGTCAATTAATTAACAACAAAGGAGCCAAGAATATACAATGGGGAAAGGACAGTCTCTTCTAAATGGTGTTAGGAAGGTTGGACATACAGATGAATGAAAATGGACTACTATCTTATATCATACACAAAAATCAATTCAAAATGGTTTAAAGACTTGAGTGTAAGGCTGGAAACCATAAAACTCCTAGAAGAAAATATAGGCAGTAAGCTCCTTGACTTAGGTCTTGGTAATGATTTTTTTAATCTGACACCAAAAGCAAAAGCAAAAGCAGAAATAAACAAGTGGGACTACATCAAACTAAAAAGCTTCTGCACAGAAACAGAAACTATCAACAAAACGAAATGACAACCGACACACTGGGAGAAAATATTTGAAAATCATATATCTCATAAGGGGATATAAAGAACACATACAACTCAAGAGTAAAAAAAAAAACAATCCAATTGAAAAATGGGCATAAAATCTGAACAGACATTTTTCTCAAGAAGATATACAGATGGCCAACGGGTACATGTAAAGATGCTCTACATCATTAATCATCAGGGAAATGCAAACCAAAACCACAATGAGATATCACCTCACATCTGTTAGAATGGCCACTGTCAAGGAGAATAGCAATAAATGCTGGAGAAGGTGTGGAGATAAGGGAACCCTCCTACACTGTTGGTGCAAATATAAATAATTGGTGCAGCCACTATGGAAAACAGTATGGAGATTCCTTAAAAAAATAAAAATAGAACCACTATATGATCCAGCAATTCCCCTTCTGGATATTTATCTAAAGAAAATGAAAACACTAAATCAAAAAGATATCTGCATTACCATGTTGAGTGCAGAATTATTTATAATAGCCAAGATATGGAAACAAAGTGTCCATCAGTAGGTGAATGGATAAAGAAATTGTGATATAGATGCAATGGAATATTATTCAGCCATAAAAAAGAATGAAATCTTGCCATTTGTGACAACATGGATGGACCTCCAGGGCATTATGCTAAGTGAAATAAGTCAGACAGAGAAAGATTAATACCATATGATCTCTCTTTATATATGGAATCTTTAAAAAAAAAATAACAAAACAAAAAAACCTAAGCTCATAGATACAGAGAAAAGATTGGTGGCTGCAAGAGGTAGGGGATGGAAGGGGGAGAAGTGGATGAACTGTTTTTGTATTTTTTAGTTTAAAAAAAATGAACAAAAAAGTAAGTAAAATTTTTAAATAAAAAATTTTTCCAAAGAAAAAAAAAAATCTCCCTACATTCAAACTTAATCCTTGAAGGCTTAAATATTTCAAGTCAATAATGGATTAAATAATTTGTAAATTCAACAAAATTTTATTCAAACATTTACTGTACATCTTAACTATGTACCAGACATTAGGCACTTGGGACAATAAAAGAGAGAAAGATTACTGCCCTCACTGAATGTGTATGTTTTCACTGTGCCAGAAAAATTTTTTTAAAAGTTCCTTGCTTCCTATGAACTATTATGGATGATAGGAAAAAAACAGATCAGATAACTACACATCGAACCTTATTATTTATCATTATTTATAAATAATGAACATTCATCTTAAAATAAAAATCAAACTACTTTTACAATTTATATAGATCTAAGGAAGAAAAATTAATATCTGAATAAATATCAACAGGTAAATTGGGTATAGGTTTAGAGAATAACTATTAAGATATGTCACTGACAATATCATTGTCTTGCTATGTGATCCTGACTGTGTCAGAGGTTTTCAATTTCCTTCTTCATAGAACTAGTAACAAGATACCAAGAAAGTTCTGGTGAATAACTACTGAATCACAGGCAAATGTAATAAAAATGTAATTTTTCAACTAACTTATAACAGAATGACCAAAGTAAGAGCTGAGATTTTTTTTCCCTCTTCAACACTTACAACACATTGAAAATGTATTGTAAATACTATTCTCTATCACCGGGGTTTATCTTCTTTAAAATCTATACAACAAATTAATGTTCATTATATTCTTAACATATAAATGGAATTTTCAAATAATTTCCCTGAACAAATTTTATGAAATAAGCTTTTTCTTCTTTTCTCAATAAGGTTGTAGAAATAAATACGTAGGCTTCCTGTCAGACTAGGACTGACTGGCTTCTGAAGTGAATGCTGTAAAACAGGGGTAATCTGTCACTCTGGGTATGCTATCTTTGACAGCCTGCAGGGAAATAAAATTATATCTGACATATGACTAGAGATGCTAAAACCTACAAAAACATCTTCCAAAAGTTTAATTAATATTTGAAAGTTTAATTAATTTCTAACATAATATTCACTGAAAGCTATTTTTCTCATAGTACTAATAAGGCATACTTTAAAGATTAGTGAATACGGGACTTCCCTGGTGGCGCAGTAGATAAGAATCCGCCTGCCAATGCAGGAGACACGGGTTTGATCCCTGGTCGGGGAAGATCCCACATGCCGCGGAGCAACTAAGCCCATGCGCCACAACTACTGAGCCTGTGCTCTAGAGCCCACATGCCACAACTACTGAGTCCACGTGCTGCAACTGCTGAAGCCCACGCGTCTAGAGCCCGTGCTCCACAATAAGAGAAGCCACCGCAAAGATAAACCCACACAATGCAACAAAGAGTAGACACCACTTGCCACAACTAGAGAAAGCCCGCACACAGCAACAAAGACCCAACATAGCCAAAGATAAATAAAATTAAATCTTAAAAAAAAAAAAGATCAGTGAATAGATTTACAAGAATCACTATCTTTAAAAGAAATTCTTTTACCCACTAAACAAAAGCAAATGTAGAACCCAGAAAGATAACGCACCTCAAGTTTTCCAACACTCGACAAAAAATTTTTAGTCCCATAGACTGAAAAAGCAAAGAACAAAGAGTTTCATCACTTTTCAATAGATCAGTTGAATAGATACACTGCATTACACATAAAAATGGCAACAACTTTCTAATTTTAAAACAGACTTTGAAAAACGAAATGCCACAGTGCCCTCTACTGTCACTTTAAAGAAACTTAAATAATCTGTAAAATAAACTCTAGGTTTTACATTTTTGAAACTATATCCAATATAATCAATGAAAGAAGAAACAGCTTTTTGTTATTAATATAATATTATAATAAAATTTCATCTCATAAAGAGAAGCAATCTCAACCATGTCTGATTGCTTCAAGTGTAAAAGAAATGATATTCTCATAACCCCTTAAATCTGTTTTTTGTCACTACATTATTTTATTTTATAAATGCCTTCAGGAGTAGAGGAACAATAGACTTAGAAAAAAAATCACTGTTATAGGAGAGGAAGTAACTCTCTAAAGATAATAAATATCTTTAAATGAGACATATTGACCTAGGCATGCTTAGAAGAGTGGTGTCCAAAGTGAGTTAAGTAAAATATCCCAATGGGGTGCAAAAAGATAGTATCAATATTATCACTTCTATTTATAATTAAACAACTAATATTTAGTACATAGAATAACACTCCCTCTGTGAGATGGTATATCACATGGTAATGTGTCAGGATATGCAGTATCCTAATAGAAAAGGAGGAGTTTCATAACATGAAGTGTTAACAACAGCACCCACGAAGAAACTATATATACCCACGAAGAGTCTATACTGAAGAAATTCTAATTACATAATCACAAATAAATAAGTATATGGCAGGACTGTTCCTTTCTTACTGCTACTTCAAACTCTTCATTAGAGTTAATAAATCTAATCAGATGACAATAACTTTAAAAAGTAGAAATTATAAAGATTATTTGAACTATGAAATCACATCTTACTATCAGTAAGTTACTATCATAAACCTTACTGTAAGTATATATTATGTCTCAAAAATACTAAATAATAAGACTAGGACCCCATCACAATTAGCAAAACATTTTTAAATAGTTTATTTCACCATTATCTCTTCCCTTTTATCTATGTTTTTTTTATGGTTTAAGAGGCAAGTCATACATTAGTATATGATAAATGTATATTATCATAGATAAATATGTATACCTATTAGAATTACATCCTAAATATTTTAACCAACTGTGGTATGTATTCAAAATAATTTAGAGATCACTGGCCTAGAGATAAGCTTGTTACTACTACAAGATCTATAACTAAGAAAAATTTTAGTAAGTGTTATTATATTAAAGAAGCCTTCAGGGCTTCCCTGGTGACGCAGTGGTTGAGAGTCTGCCTGCCGATGCAGGGGACATGGGTTTGTGCCCCGGTCCAGGAAGATCCCACGTGCCGCAGAGCGGCTGGGCCCGTGAGCCATGGCCGCTGAGCCTGCGCGTCCAGAGCCTGTGCTCCGCAACGGGAGAGGCCACAACAGTGAGAGGCCCGTGTACCGAAAAAAAAAAAAAAAAAAAAAAAAAGAAGAAGCCTTCAGAGGAGCCAGATGCTTGGAAAACAAAAGCCTTGTGTCCAGAGAGATGACTATATACAGCATCCATATAAAGCCCCTACTAGAGATGCAATGACAAAGTGACAGATCAACTGAGAATCTTGTCATAAAGTAATCATCTATAGTCAGTTATCCTATTATTTACTTTGTCTTCTTATATCGAAATAAAACAAATATAAAAAAAAAACATCTTTCTTAATAGCAAGTTAAGTAAATCACTCTTTGCTCTACAAACTCTTATTTTATACTTTCATAATTTGTCTTAAATATTTATTACATAGACATGTTTTCCCTCACATTCAATTCACTATGAATTCTAGAGGAAACAATTTCTTAATTGTTTTTCTATGACCCAAGCTGTGCCTTTACTGGATAATGAATTAATAATGATTGAATGAACAAAGACTACCCACATGATTCATCAAATTAAGCCTCCAGATCCATGTGCAGCAGAATTCTATGCTCCTTAGCCATTGGTCAACTAAAGGGGACAGCATGAATGGCCATCCTGACAAGCAAGGAGTCAGAGGTTAAATTGTCCCAAGGACCAGCTATACCTCAGTAGAGATATTTTACAAAGAATAGCATAGAATGAAGGGACCGTGTTACTAGAAAACATCTTCATTTTCTTTATTCTTTCTTCTCCTTTCCCTTGCCTAAAAGCTGTCTATATTTTAAAATGCAGATTTGGAATACCTGAGTTATTAAGGAAATATTCCTCCTAAATTTATATAAAGGTCCATTTCTTCAAAAGAGCAAAAGAGAATTGAGAATTTTCTCTGATATAAGAGAGAAAAATATATAAGGTTTAAGATAGGGTTACTTTACTACATAAGAGAACACAAGAATGCTATGAATAAGCCACCAATTTTGATGTCCCTAAAGAAAGTATTTTTCATCAATGGAATATTTATTTGTAGCTGGAAAGTGAGTATTTTAAAAGCCCTAGGATTATAAAATCTCCATCATGAGGCAATTTAATTATGGTGACCTGCAACATTAACACACGCAAAGTTGTTTACTTGCCCTTAATCTCTGAATCTAGAAAAACTACCCAAACAGGGAAGAAGATGACTACAAAATAAACCAATTTTGTGAATAATAATAATGATAATTCATGGAGGAGAAAAAGAATGAGGGAGGAGGGAGAAAAAGAGGGGAAGGAAGAGGAGGAAAGAGAAAAAGATAAGAGATGAGAACAAGGAGGAAAGGGAAAGAGGAAGAATTTAACAACTGCACAATTTTGTGCAAATGTGCATATGCTATAGGCACTATGCTAAATACTTTACCTTCATTTAATTCTTACAAAACCTGTCAAAGGTAGTATTATTGCTCTAATTTACAGATGAAGAAACCAAGGCTATGAAAGGTTAAATAACTTTCTCAAGAGAAAACAGAGCTGGGGCTAGAACCCAGTTCTAATTCCAAAGTGTATGCCCTTAATCAATACATTTTGTTGATTCCATATAAGCATTTAATGTCAATAAAAAGTCTTAACATAACTCTGTAGAGCTTCCCTAGGTCCCAGAAGGCCTAGCACTAAAATTAAAATATTTGATGATAAATAAACCTAACAGGCTGAAAGAGACAAGGAAGAAGCAAAAAGTCAAAGTCAAAGAAAGGTCAAAGAAAGAACATTCCATCCAAAAGCAGGAGAATACACATTCTTTTCAAGTGCATATGGAACATTCTCCAGGATAAATCACATGCTAGGCCACAAAACAAGTCTCTACAAATTTAAGATGACTGAAACAATATCAAGCATCTTTTCTAAACACAAAGGTATGAGACTAAAAATCAAGTACAATAAAAAAAAATTTGCAAAAAACACAAACACATAGAAACTTAATATGCTACCAATGTGTCACTGAAGAAATCAAAGAGAAAAGCAAAAAATATCTGGAGACATATGAAAATGGAAACACAACAATTCAAATCTATGGGAAACAGCAAAAACAGTTCTAAAAGGAAGGTTTATAGCAATACAAGCCTACCTCAGGGAATAAGAAAAATCTCAAAAAATCAATCTAGCTTTACATCTAAAGGAAGTAGAAAAAGACAACAAACAAAACCCAAAGTTAGATTCAGGAGAAGATGGTGGAAGAGTAGGATGCAGAGATCATCTTCCTCCCCACAGATACATCAGAAATACATCTACACATGGAACTGCTCCTACAGAACACCCACTGAATGCTGGCAGAAGACCTCAGACCTCCCAAAAGGCAAGAAACTCCCCACGTACCTGGGTAGGGCAAAAGAAAAAAGAAAAAACAGAGACAAAAGAATAGGGACAGGATCTGCACTAGTGGGAGGGAGGTGTGAAGGAAGAAAGGTTTCCACACAGTAGGAAGCCCCTACTTTGCCCCCTTCGCGGGCAAAGACTGCGGGTGGCAGAGGGGGGAAGCTTCAGAGCCACGGAGGAGAGCATAGCAACAGGGGTGCAGAGGGCAAAGCTGAGAGATTCCCGCACAGAGGATCGGTGCCGACAAGCACTCACCAGCCCAAGGGACTTGTCTACTCACCTGCCAGGACGGGCGGGGGCTGGGAGCTGAGGCTAAGGCTCTGGAGTTTAGATCCCAGGGAGAGGACTGGGGTTGGCGGCGTGAACTCAGCCTGAAGGGGTTAGTGCGCCACGGCTAGCCAGGAGGGAGTCCGGGGAAAAGTCTGGAGCTGCCGAAGAGACAAGAGACCTTTTCTTGCCTCTTTGTTTCCCGGTGTGCGAGGAGAGGGGATTAAGAGCCCTGCTTAAAGGAGCTCCAGAGATGGGCGCAAGCCCCAGCTATCAGCGCAGACCCCACAGACGGGCATGAGACGCTAAGGCTGCTGCTGCAGCCACCAAGAAGCCTGTGTGCAAGCACAGGTCACTGTCCACACCTCCCCTCCTGGGAGCCTGTGCAGCCCGCCACTGCCAGGGTCCCGGGATCCAGGGACAACTTCCCCAGGGGAACACACAGCGCACCTCAGGCTGCTGCAACATCACGCTGGCCTCTGCCGCCGCAGGCTCACCCCGCATCCGTACCCCTCCCTCCCCCCGGCCTGAGTGAGCCAGAGCCCCCGAATCAGCGGCTCCTTTAACCCCGTTCTGTCTGAGCGAAGAACAGACGCCCTCTGGTGACCTACACGTGGAGGCAGGGCCAGATTCAAAGCTGAACCCTGGGAGCTATGCGAACAAAGAAGAGAAAGGGAAATTTCTCCCAGAAGCCTCAAAAGCAGCGGATTAAAGCTCCACAATCAACTTGATGTACCCTGCATCTGTGGAATACCTGAACAGACAACGAATCATCCCAAATTGAGGAGGAGGACTTTGGGAGCAAGATAGATTATATTTTCCCCTTTTCCTCTTTTTGTGAGTGTGTATGGTTATACTTCTGTGTGAGATTTTGTCTGTATAGCTTTGCTTTCACCATTTTTAGTAGGGTTCTCTCCATCCGTTTTTTTGTTTGTTTGTTTTCTTTTGTTTGTTTTGTTTTGTTCACTATTCAAAACTTTTTTCTTAATAATTATTTTTTATTTTAATAACTTTATTTTATTTTATCTTACTTTTTTTTTATCCTCTTTCTTTCTATTTATTCTCCCTTTTATCCTGAGCTGTGTGGAGGACAGTCTCTTGGTACTCCAGCCCGGTGTCAGAGTTGTGCCAACGAGGTGGGACAGCCAGCTTCAGAACACTGGTCCACAAGAGACCTCCCAGCTCCACGTAATATCAAACAGTGAAAATCTCCCAGAGATCTCTGTCTCAACACCAACAACCAGCTTCACTCAACGATGAGCAAGCTACAGTGCTGCACACCCTATGCCAAACAACTAGCAAGACAGGAACACGACCCCACCCATTAGCACAGAGGCTGCCTAAAACCATAAAAAAGCCCCAGACACCCCAAAACACACCACCAGACGTGGACCTGCCCACCAGAAAGACAAGATCCAGCCTCATCCACCAGAACACAGGCACTAGTCTCCTCCACCAGGAAACCTACACAACCCACTGAACCAACCTTAGCCCCTGGGGACAGACACCAAAGAAAACGGGAACTACGAACATGCAGCCTGCGAAAAGGAGACCCCAAACACAGTAAGATAAACAAAATGAAAAGACAGAAAAACACACAGCAGATGAAGGAGCAAGGTAAAAACCCACCAGACCTAACAAATGAAGAGGAAATAGGCAGTCTACCTGAAAAAAAATTCAGAATAATGATAGTAAAGATGATCCAAAATCTTGGAAATAGAATAGAGAAAATGCAAGAAACATTTAACAAGGACATAGAAGAACTAAAGAGGAAACAAGCAATGATGAACAACACAATAAATGAAATTAAAAATACTCTAGAAGGGATCACTAGCAGAATAACTGAGGCAGAAGAACGGATAAGTGACCTGGAAGATAAAATAGTGGAAATAACTACTGCAGAGCAGAATAAAGACAAAAAAATGAAAAGAACTGAGGACAGTCTCAGAGACCTCTGGGACAGCATTAAACACACCAAAATTCGAATTATAAGGGGCCCAGAAGAAGAAGAGAAAAAGAAAGGGACTGAGAAAATATTTGAAGAGATTATAGTTGAAAACTTCCCTAATATGGGAAAGGAAATAGTTAATCAAGTCCAGGAAGCACAGAGAGTCCCATACAGGATAAATCCAAGGAGAAACACGCCAAGACACATATTAATCAAACTATCAAAACTTAAATACAAAGAAAACATATTAAAAGCAGCGAGGGAAAAACAACAAATAACACACAAGGGAATCCCCATAAGGTTAACAGCTGATCTTTCAGCAGAAACTCTGCAAGCCAGAAGGGAGGCATTTCATTTTGCTTATCTTACTGTGTTTGGGGTCTCCTTTTCACAGGCTGCAGGTTTGTAGTTCCTGTTGTTTTTGGTATCTGTCCCCAGTGGCAGGACATGTTTAAAGTGATGAAAGAGAAAAACCTACAACCAAGATTACTCCACCCAGCAAGGATCTCATTCAGATTTGATGGAGAAATTAAAACCTTTACAGACAAGGAAAAGCTGAGAGTTCAGCACCACCAAACCAGCTTTACAACAAATGCTAAAGGAACTTCTGTAGGCAGGAAAAACAAGAGAAGGAAAAGACCTACAATAACAAACCCAACACAATTAAGAAAATGGGAATAGGAACATACGTATGTATAATTACCTTGAACTTAAATGGATTAAATGCTCCAACCAAAAGACATAGACTGGCTGAATGGATACAAAAACAAGACCCATATATATGCTGTCTACAAGAGACCCACTTCAGACCTAGAGACACATACTGAAAGTGAGGGGATGGAAAAAGATATTCCACGCAAATGGAAATCAAAAGAAAGCTGGAGTAGCAATTCTCATATCAGACAAAACAGACTTTAAAATAAAGACTATTACAAGAGACAAAGAAGGACACTACATAATGATCAAGGAATCAATCCAAGAAGAAGATATAACAATTGTAAATATTTATGCACCCAACATAGGAGCACCTCAATACATAAGGCAAATACTAACAGCCATAAAAGGGGAAATCAACAGTAACACAATCATAGTAGGGGATTTAACACCCCACTTCCACCAATGGACAGATCATCCAAAATGAAAATAAATAACGAAACACAAGCTTTAAATGATACATTAAACAAGATGGACTTAATTGATATTTATAGAACATTCTATCCAAAAACAACAGAAACACATTTTTCTCAAGTGCTCATGGAACATTCTCCAGGATAGATCATATCTTGGGTCACAAATCTAGTCTTGGTAAATTCAAGAAAATTGAAATCGTATCAAGTATCTTTTCAGATCACAATGCTATGAGACTAGATATCAATTACAGGAAAAGATCTGGAAAAAATACAAACACATGGAGGCTAAACAATACACTACTTAATAACGAAGTGATCACTGAAGAAATCAAAAAGGAAATCAAAAAATACCTAGAAACAAATGGCAATGGAGACACCATGACCCAAAACCTATGAAATGCAGCAAAAGCAGTTCTAAGAGGGAAGTTTATAGCAATACAATCCTACCTTAAGAAACAGGAAACATCTCAAATAAACAACCTAACCTTGCACCTAAAGCAATTAGAGAAAGAAGAACAAAAACACCTCAAAGTTAGCATAAGGAAAGAAATCATAAAGATCAGATCAGAAATAAATGAAAAAGAAATGAAGGAAACGACAGCAAAGATCAATAAAACTAAAAGCTGCTTCTTTGAGAAGATAAACAAAATTGATAAACCATTAGCCAGACTCATCAAGAAAAAAAGGGAGAAGACTCAAATCAATAGAATTAGAAATGAAAAAGGAGAAGTAACAACTAATACTGCAGAAATACAAAGGATCATGAGAGATTACTACAAGCAACTCTATGCCAATAAAATGGACAACCTGGAAGAAATACACAAATTCTTAGAAATGCACAACCTGCCGAGACTGAACCAGGAAGAAATAGAAAATATGAACAGACCAATCACAAGCACTGAAATTGAAACTGTGATGAAAAATCTTCCAACAAACAAAAGCCCAGGAACACATGGCTTCACAGGCAAATTCTATCAAACATGTAGAGAAGAGCTAACACCTATCCTTCTCAAACTCTTCCAAAATATAGCAGAGGGAGGAACACTCCCAAACTCATTCTATGAGGCCACCATTACACTGATACCAAAACCAGACAAAGATGTCACAAAGAAAGAAAACTACAGGCCAATATCACTGATGAACATAGATGCAAAAATCCTCAACAAAATACTAGCAAACAGAATCCAACAGCACATTAAAAGGATCATACACCATGATCAAGTGGGGTTTATTCCAGGAATGCAAGGATTCTTCAATATATGCAAATCAATCAATGTGATACACCATATTAACAAACTGAAGGAGAAAAACCATATGATCATCTCAATAGATGCAGAGAAAGCTTTCGACAAAGTTCAACACCCATTTATGATTTTAAAAAACCTGCAGAAAGTAGGCATAGAGAGAACTTTCCTCAACATAATAAAGGCCATATATGACAAACCCACAGCCAACATCGTCCTCAATGGTGAAAAACTGAAAGCATTTCCACTAATATCAGGAACAAGACAAGGTTGCCCACTCTCACCACTCTTACTCAACATAGTTTTGGAAGTTTAGCCACAGCAATCAGAGAAGAAAAGAAAATAAAAGGAATCCAAATCGGAAAAGAAGAAGTAAAGCTGTCACTGTTTGCAGATGACATGATTCTATACATAGAGAATCCTAAAGATGCCACCAGAAAACTACTAGAGTTAATCAATGAATCTGGTAAAGTAGCAGGATACAAAATTAATGCACAGAAATCTCTGGCATTCCTATACACTAATGATGAAAAATCTGAAAGTGAAATCAAGAAAACACTCCCATTTACCATTGCAACAAAAAGAATAAAATATCTAGGAATAAACCTACCTAAGGAGACAAAAGACCTGTATGCAGAAAATTATAAGACATTGATGAAAGAAATTAAAGATGATACAAATAGATGGAGAGAGATACCATGTCCTTGGATTGGAAGAATCAACATTGTGAAAATGACTCTACTACCCAAAGCAATCTACAGATTCAGTGTAATCCCTATCAAACTACCTCTGGCATTTTTCACAGAACTAAAACAAAAAATTTCACAATTTGTATGGAAACACAAAAGACCCCGAATAGCCAAAGCAATCTTGAGAAGGAAAAATGGAGCTGTCACCCAGGTTATTACAGTAAAAACATTATTGTAGTCATAGATGGAAGGAAAAAGTTAGTGCACTTACCCTGAGGATCAGAGAGATGTATTACTGGCAGCGCCCATCATATTTAACTCATCAGTCTGAGCTGTGTATATCCAAGTGGAGATGACAATACCAAAAACTCAATTAGTAGGTTCAATTTTAGCTGCCATGCTAGATTTATCAGGGGCATGAAAGAAATATTAAGATAGCAGAAAAGGTTCTGTGGTTGAGGCGATGTGGATGGATATATAGAAAAATATTTGACAATCTTTTTATCTCCTGTAAATGCCAGAGAGTATCTATCACAGAAGAGGCACTATTCAACCAAGTAGGCAGAATGACTCAGCCAGTTTGCATCAACCAACCTCAGTAAACAGCTACACTGATGCTGTCATGATGGGCACCTGAACAGAATGACCATAAGTAAGGAGGAAGGCCATGTATCAGAGCTACAAGTGAGGTGGATGGACCTAGAGTCTGTCATACAGAGTGAAGTAAGTCAGAAAGAAAAAAAACAAATACCGTATGCTAACACATATAAATGGAATCTAAGGAAAAAGAAAAAAAAAAGGTCATGAAGAACCGAGGGGTAAGACGGGAATAAAGTCACAGACCTACTAGAGCATGGACTTGAGGATATGGGGAGGGGGAAGGGTAAGCTGGGACGAAGTGAGAGAGTGGCATGGACATATATACACTACCAAACGTAAAATACATAGCTAGTGGGAAGTAGCCACATAGCACAGCAAGATCCTTACTTATGATAATTGCTGCATTTTTTCAGTGATTTCTTTCTTTGAGGGTTTGTATTAAAGATTCAATTTCAAGTACATTAAGGGTGATATATATGCTTTGTTAACTACTCAGATAACTGTGTACCTTCAATTTTGTGGAAATTGGAACTCCTGTGCATTGCTGAGGGGAATGTAAAATGGTTGCAGCTGCTATGGAAAACAGTTTGGCAATTCCTCAAAAAGTTAAACACAGAACTACCATATGACCCAGCAATTCCACTCCTAGGTATATATCCAAAAGAATTAAAAGCAGGAACTAGAATAAATATTTGTATACCAACGTTCATGGCAACACTATTCACAATACCCAAAAAAATGGAAACAAACCAAGTGTCCATCAACAAAAGAATGGATAATAGATAAATTAAGATGGCATATACATACAATTCAGCCATAAAAATGAAATTTTGATATATGCTATAACATGGATGGACCTTGAAAGAATTATTCTTAGTGAAATGTCAGACAGAGAACAAATATTGTGTTATTATACAAAGTATCTAGAATAGGTAAATTCATAGAAACAGAAAGGAGAATAGAGATTACCAGGGGCTGGGGGGAGGAGGGGATGAGAAGATATTATTTAATGGGTACAGAGTTTATACTGGGGATGATGAAAATTTTCTGGGTATAGATAGTAGTGATAGTTACACAACATTATGAATGTATTTAATGTCACTGAATTGTACACTTATAAATGGTTCAAATGATAAATATGTTATATACATATTAACCTGATTTTTTTAATTGACCTGCCAAATAACAGATTTATATAAACAAGTAGATCATACACATCTCTTTTTTTTAAGATTTTTTTTTTTACAGCTGTTTTAGATTCACAGCAAAACTGATGGGAAGCTACAGAGATTTTCTATATACCCCCTGCCCAAAGACATGCATAGTCTCCCCATTATCAATATCTCCCATCAGAGTGGTACATTTGTTACAAATGATGAACCTACAATGACATTTTGCATAGACTTTTAAAAATAATTTTTAACTCTCTATTGAGTCTCTGTTGAGTCACAGTCATTACATTTTTTTTCCTTTAATTCTTTGAACCTATTATAAGAGTTGCTTTGAAGCATTTTTCTACTATATCCAAAATCTGGATCCACTCAAAGACAGTTTCTATTTGCTGTTGTTTTCCCTGTATGTGAGTCACACTTTCCTATTTCTTTGCATGTCTAGTAAGCTTTGGTTAAAAACTAGACGTTTTAGACAATATAGTGTAGAAACTCTGGATTCTATTTAATTCTTCTGGATGCTGTTCTTTGGAAACTTGCCTGGACTTAACCTGCAGACTCCCTCCTCTTGTAGTGTGCAGTCACTGGTATGTCTGTTCAGTTTTCTTTTCTTTTTTTTATTCTTATTTTTATTTATTCCTAGGGGTCACACCTGTGAGATCAGACACATTTCTATCAGGTCAGTCTCTCTAACTCTTCGCAAGGTCAGGAGAATCATTCCATACCTTTCCAGTTTTTTCCTTGATTAATCCTGGAACACTTCTACTTACTTCACTTCACTGCTCCCTTTTTCCCCACAACTTTTCCACTAGGCTTCCAGTAGACAAAAAAACAAGAAACAAGCAAACTAAAAACTCAGCAGAGAAAAAAAAAAAATCCTATCAATCAATAATACCTTCAAATTTGCCTTTCTAATTGAAATGTGAAGAGCCACCAAGAGAAATGAGAAGCTGACCATAGGCAGGTAAAGGATTCAGGAGGTAAAAGGTGGACCTTAAAAAAGACAATAATTAAAATTGCCCATCCCAAAATAATTAAAAATAGCCATGGACAAAGGAAAAGGAAAAGAATCTATGGATTAGAAGAAGGCAAAGGAACACCTCACTGGAAGTATGTATTATATGCAATAGGAAAACAAAGAAAGTCATACTGTTTATTTTAGTATAATTCATTATTACGTGACGCAGTAATGAAAATATGAAAGTTAAAGCAGCTCTGCCTCTACTACTCACCTGACCTTAAGAATATATCAAAAAGAATAACTATTTAAATCAGAAAGTTGTCGTATATAGTAAATAAAAACATACATGTAAGAAAGCACTTTGTAACGTGTGAAGTCTTTTAAAATAATGCCAAATTTATTTAGATACAGAGAACAAACAGGTTGTTGCCAGAGGGGAGGTGGGTGAGAGGATAAGTGAAAAAGGTGAGGGAAATACAAGATGTACACACTTCCAGTTACAAAATAAATGTTACCTGTATGAAATGTACAGTGTGAGGAATACAGTCAATAATTATGTAATATCTTTGTATAGTGACAGTGGTAACTAGACTTATCATGGTGATCATTTTCTAATGTATAGAAGTATCAAATCATTATGTTGTACACCAAGAACTAACATAGTGCTAAAGGTCAATTATACTTCAAGAAACAAACTTAAAGAAAAAGATCAGATTTGTAGTTACCAGAGGCGAGGAGTGGTGAGAGCAGGAGAATTGGATGAAGGTGGTCAAAAGGTACAAACTTCTAGTTGTAAGATAAATAAGTATCAGGGATATAATGTACAACATAATATAATTAATACAGATGTACATTATAAATGAAAGTTGTTAATCAAGTAAATCTTGGGACTTCCCTGGTAGCCTAGTGGTTAGGATCCGGCACTTTCACTGCCGTGGCCCAGGTTCAATCCCCAGTCGGGGAACTGAGATCCCACAAGCCACGCAGAGTGGCCTAAATAAATAAATAAATAAATAAAGTAAATCCTAAGAGTTCTCATCACAAGGAAATTTTTTTTTCTTTTTCTTTTATTTTTTATCTCCATAAGATGATAGATGTTCAATAAACTTAATCATTTCATGGTGCATGTAAGTCAAATCATTATATTTTACATCTTATACAGTGCTGTATGTCAATTATATCTCAATAAAACTGGAAGAAAAAAATAAAATACACTACATATTTTACAAAATAAATGAAAAAGACAAATTTTAGACTAGACTATTAAGGAATATATTCTCTCACTACATAAGCACTATCAGAGTTATGAATTATTAATTTGGGGCAAATGTAAACATACTTAAAAAATTAACGTGCTTTGATATTCTTTGAAGAAAACTTCTATCTATTAGAGGGTAATAATAATGTTCTTATTTTTCTTGGGGAAAATAAATCAAACATTTAGAAAGCTCTAAAGTAGTTTCTTAAAATTGGTCACTCCTCTTTGGAGACTTAATTAAGAAAAAATTCCCTCTTGAGATATATCATCTTTGCTCAACTTTGAACATATGATTAGCTTCCCACATATCTTAGGAACGAACTAGTTCAAAGAATAAACATATTTTCTGTATTAACAAGAAAGAACAAATTAACTTAGTTAATGCACAAAGAATTAAATTTGCAGACTATCAAAATTTTTACCCTAAAAATTACCATCAATGATCTAGTTTATTTTAAATTTACCAAAACAGTTGGTTTTCTAAGTGTTGATACCAATTCAACAATCTTAATTATTGTAAACTAATTGCTTGGGAATTACCATTTTTCACTTCTACCTACAAAACCTGCAGACTGATTTACCCCCCTGCTCAGGCTGACCAGCCCACAATGACGTACATGAGACCCAGATCAAAAAGCAAATGCCTATGAGAGGCAGGCAGTTAATCATAGTTGAATTAAGCAGGAATGACTGGGAGCAATGATGACCTGGACAGATCACACCCAATCTAAAGGCACAACCAATACTCCGCTCAGCCAACTATTTTGCTCAGGCAGTTGGCCCCCAAGCTGCTAGATCTTCCCATTCTTACAGAAAACAGAAATCTGGATTTTGATATAAGACATCTTCATTTTTAACTATTAGCAACTGGTAATTTAAAACTGGTAAAAATATAGTTTTAAACAAAACATCTGTGGGGCTGCCAGTTTGTGGCTCCTGTATTCTTCTTAAACACCTGCAACCTTCCCTGCTTCGCTTTCTCATTATTTTATCCCCATCACCTTCTTCTCCAGAATAACCAAGCCTAAAGAATACGGAAAAGGTTAAGACATGGAATAAAGAAGCTAGACGTTGTTAAAGGGTACAAAGTTGGAACTAGAAGGGGAACAAATGCTGGAGATCTAATGCACAGCATTGTGATATAGTCAACAATACTGTCTAATATACTTCAAAGTTGCTAAGAGGCTACATCTTAAGTCTTCTCAGCAAAAAAAAGAAATGATAATTAGGTGACAACAGCTAACCACTACCAGTGATAACCATACTGCAATACATAAATGTATCAAATCAACAGGATGTACACCTTAAACTTATACAAAATTATACAACAAATATCTCTTAATTTTTAAAAAAAAGGAGCTAAAGAATACCAAAGCTCAGGAATCCTGTTACTAAGCTTGAAGTAAACATACTTCAGCTTAAAAAGTATGAAAATCAGAGCTACTCCTGCAGCCTTAGTGGCTGCACTTCAACTAGTGACTACATCCACTCGGCAAACAAAATCATAAGGCTTCTTCAGCAAGCGTGGAGCGTAGAGCAAAGCCAAGCATTTGCAAGAGCTTGGAAACCAAGTGGACTGGAGCTGGAGACCCAACTCTGCTACTTGATTGTTACCTCTACCTTCTTATCATTTAAAAGCTAATGATATCATCAATTCTAGAATGCTGTTATGAGAAATAAATAAAATATTATACATAAAGCACCTAGGCTTGGTGAATAACCTGCAGATGACCAGTGCTTAATAAACGGGTGCTAAATATATTGATGTGGCTTATTATAATCCTTACAACTTTGTACTTTTGTAAGAAGAAAGCACTGGAGAGAGAAAAATTTCTGTCTCAGGGCCTATCTGTGTCAGTTTGTGTACATGTTCTCCCTGCTGTCTTCCTCCCTCAGACAAATTAAAAAATACTCTGTATTTAGACATTATTCCATTATTCTTATGATCAATGAATTTCAAGTGGTTTCTAACTCTTGTCCTCAGGCAGGAATATAAACAGAAGATATAAAAAAAAAATTAAGATGTCTGGCATTTTACTGGAATAAGGCCCTAACTCTTCCCAGTCAAGCCTTTTACCATTGTATCACCATTCAGTTTGCATTTTTCTTAATATATAAAACAGAGTACAAATTGTAATAAAAGCCACCTATAGAAGTCAAGTTGTAACCTCCATTCAAATATAAAAATACTTCAGTAGCTGTTTTGTTGGGTTCTAGTGCTTTAGGCTCAAACTCCCTAACACAGTTTATTTGGCCCTTCCCAGTGCAACCACCATTAATCGTGGTATAATCGTCTCTCCTTCCTTTCTGCCAAGCTCTCCAAATACACTGTACTCTATACAATGTACTCCTGTACATGCTGTTCCTTCTAACAGGGACACACTTTTTATAAAATCTGTATCTTGCAATAACAAATTAGTTTGGGATCTTTTAAAGAATATTTCATTAATGTTTAAGATATGTTGTATTTCTAACGAGCAAGATTCTGCTGAGAAGTTAAATTGAGTTTGCACTTCCTGAACAAAACCAATCTCTAGAACTCCTTAGGCTGTGACAATTATAGTAATGTGTTTAGAGAAATGAATAGTGTTTTAAATAAATGGCCAAATAATTGTGACTTACTGATCACTCAAATCTAAGAATGCATTTTAATTTTAAAAGCTATTATAAGCATAAATGTAAACAAGTTCACTCAGGGAACTAATTAAAACCCTAACCGCCTAATAAAATAAAATATAAAGAGCTATAAATATTATACTGATAACACCTAAATATTCTCCATAATTCTAGAACTGCACTCTAACCAATTAAAACAAACAAAATGCACAGCATGCCAAGGGAAA
This sequence comes from Monodon monoceros, assembly GCF_005190385.1. Taxonomy (NCBI): domain Eukaryota; kingdom Metazoa; phylum Chordata; class Mammalia; order Artiodactyla; family Monodontidae; genus Monodon; species Monodon monoceros. The sequence goes on from NW_021703768.1 coordinate 98,241,439, forward strand.
GAGTCTTTAAAAGGTAGAAAATTTCACTAGAAAAAACAAAGTGCAGAAATGTCAGAATGAATTATAATGCTAAAGGATTAACTAAATGAAACTGAAAACAAGCTAAAATCCAGCAAGTCATGTTTATTTTTTAAACAGTAGATCAGGTTAGAGGGTAGAGAGGGATGAAAAGGCAGAGCCAAGAGGGTTTTTAGGGCAGTGAAAACACTCTGTATGCTATCAATACTATAATAGTAGATATATGTTATTACAAATTTGTCCAAACTCAAAATATGTATAACACCAAGGGTGAACCCTAATGTAAACCATGGACTTTAAGTGATAATAATGTGTCAATGGAGTCCATCAATTGTAACAAACGTACCACTCTGGTAGGGGATGTTGATAACTGGGAAGCTATGTATGTGTAGGGGCAGAGAGTATATGGGAAATCTCTGTACCTTGCTCTCATTTTTGCTGTCAATCTAAAAGTGCTCTAGGGCTTCCCTAGTGGCGCAGTGGTTCAGAATCCGCCTGCCAATGCAGGGGACACGGGTTCGAGCCCCCATCCGGGAAGATCCCACATGCCGCGGAGCAACTAAGCCCGTGCGCCACAAGTACTGAGCCTGCGCTCTAGAGCCCACGAGCCACAACTACTGAAACCCGCGCACCTAGAGCCCATGCTCCGCAACAAGAGAAGACACCACAATGAGAAGCCTGCACACCACAACTAGAGAAAGTAGGGCACAGCAACAAAGACCCAATGCAGCCAAAAATAAATAAATAAAATAAATAAATTTTTAAAAAAATAAATAAAATAAAAGTGCTCTAAAAAATAAAGTCTATTAATGGGGCAGAGAGGAGGAGATAAGAAAAATTATAAATCTTTGCTAGCCATAGAAGACTAATTTTTAAACTATTATAACTAGCAGTTCTGAGTAGACTAAAAACTACATGATAAAGCTAGCATAATTTAGCTCTGGATTTGTATTTGAAATACTTTTCTTTCCACCTCCTAGTGAGAGCCCTTCGAAGCATTTTTTTTTTCTTGGGGGGCTGTGTTGAGTCTTCGTTGCTGTGCGCAGGCTTTCTCTAGTTGCGCAAGCGGGGGCTACTCTTCGTTGCAGTGCACGGGCTTCTCATTGCGGTGGCTTCTCTTGTTGCGGAGCACGGCCTCTAGGCGCATGGGCTTCAGTAGCTGTGGCTCGCGGGCACTAGAGCACAGGCTCAGTAGTTGTCGGGCACAGCTTAGTTGCTCCACAGCATGTGGGATCTTCCTGGACCGGGGCTCGAACCGGTGTCCCCTGCATTGGCAGGCAGATTCTCAACCACTGCGTCACCAGGGAAGCCCCGAAGCATTCTTAAGTGCTATCTCCTAACAACTTTAGACAACTTATTTAAATAAATTGTATTCACACACCCCGTCTGTTCCAACACACAGTCTCTTTTAGACACAAATTATTCACCCTCGTCAAAGGTCTACTGAGTATCTACTGCACATAGTACATTCAGAAAATATAAAAAGATCCTTACACTCAAGATCCTTCCTCTGAGGTCTTACAATTCAGCTCTGGGAAAAGGTCAAAATGGCCCTGGTAAGAGACTCCAAGTATGCAAATACTAAAGACAATCAACCAGCCAGTTCTTCTGTTCCCCTTCTTCGAACACTTCTCTCTTGGCTGAATCCTTCTTATCTTTCAAGTCTCAATATAAAGGCTATCTCTTCACAAATCTTTCCTGACACCATCCTGCTATTTTCTATGGCAGAATCCCACTTCTTTCATTGCTGTTCTTTTTTTTTCCAATCTGTAATTACATATTTAGTTGCTTGTTTACTGGTTTATCATCTGTATCCAATAACGAACTGAACACTCTATGTGGACAAAGACTCCACCGTATTACCAGTAATTAGCAAAGCACTCAGTACTCAATGATTAAATGAATGCGTACATCTGGTGCTCAGGAGAAAGGTCTGACCTAGAGAGACTGGAGTAGAGGTGATAACTTAGCCATGAAAACTGGTAAGATCACCTGTGAGAAGTGTATGGGGTTAGAAGAGAACCTAGAACCAAGACCTTGAGGTAGTCCAACATTTAGAGTTTTAATAGAACAGGCAAAGAAGACTAGGATACAGAAGTCAGATATCAAAGCGAAACCAAAGAGACAGTGTTTCAAGGAGTGAGTATTTCAACTGCAGAATTCTGCCAAGAGGTCCAGTAAAAAGTGAACAGAAAAGGATCCATTAGATTTCACCTCATTAAGGTTAATGGTGACTTTAGTGAGAGCCATTTCAGAGCACCTAGAATCTGAGGACAAATTACAGAGTGATTCCCAGGTGAGGAAGTAGAGACACTATCTAATTGTTAAAAGTGTGAAAGACAACAGAGAGGTAGTAACCAAGAGAAATGATCCTGAACACCCAAGAGGTAAATATAGTAGTATATCTGTATAGCATGAGATTCAAACAAGCAGGGAAAGCAATCCTCACAATCCTGAAAGTACACCAGCATAATTCAAACGGTCAAATAATGTTAATTGTTGGTGTTGCTAGTTTAATAAATTGTCTCCCCATTAGACTATAAGTGACCCAGTGAGCGCAGAGATAACGTATGTTTTATCCATGCCTAGGTTTCTAGGAACCTAGAACAGTGCCTGCCACACAGTAGGTGCTCAATAAATATTTCTAAGTGAATTCATAATTCTGAATACAATGTCAACTACTGGAATAGCCACCTTGATTGTCTCCTCTGATCCATTTTTTTTTCTTTTTTCTTACTGTGAGATGACTATGTCACATAAGCATAAACGTGTTTTCACAAATATTACTGTCATTACGCCTTACTTCCCCTACCAGACACTCAAGCTTCTTGACAGCGGAACTTCTGTCTGCTCATCCCATGACCCGCTCAGTGTCTTGCAGGAAGAAGTAAGGCTAAATAATCCTGAACCTGGAGAAATGGCTTCTTACGAAAGAGCTGTGACAGGTATTTCACAGTGATTCCAAGGTCAACCAGTGGACCCTGCCGCCCCAAGCGCGGAGAGGCCAGAACCAGCGCTCCCCTGGCCTGGAACCGCAGCTGCCGCCTCCCCGGCAGAGGGCGCGGCAGCCACCGCGATACACATCCCCCTCCAAGTCGGCCGCCAGCCTCAGTCCCCGCCCCCGCCCGGCGGTCACCTGCAGCGGCTGCACTCGGGCCTCCGCTCAGCCGGCTCCACTGGCAGTTCCCACAGGCCGTCCGCACCAGCCCCGTCCGCCTCCGCGTCCAAGGCAGTCGCCGCCGGGGCTGAGCCGCCCTCCCGCCGCTCCTCCTCGTCCGGATTCTGAGACCTAGAGGCCCCGGGTAGCCGCGCGACGGGGTCCCTGGGTGTTCGCGCCTCTTTCTGCAGCTCCATGGCAGGCGCTCAGGTCCGACCGTCACATTGAAGCCCCGCTGCCGCCAGGGGGCGCCACAAGCTGGAGAAACCAGCCTCCGCCGCCCGGCGCCACGCACGCACGCCACGTACGGGGGGCGGGTCTACGAAGCCCAGGCTGGAGACCCCGCCCCGCAGCGGACAAGGAATGAACCCATTGGTCTGTGCCCTGTGGGCCAGTTCACCTAGAAGCCGGAAGGGAAGTGTGGATTGTCCTGGGGAGCAGATGAGGTTAGGCAAGCTTCTCGGGGAGAAGTAAAGGAATCTCCTCTGAAAACACCTCAGGTGGCAAACTTGAATGTACTTTCCTTGTTTTCACCCCTTTAAAAGTGAAAATATAATGGAATTCTGCGTTTTCCCCCTTAGGATGGCAGTTTAAGAATTAGCTGCGTGACCGCGTGCAGTAACAAAGACCCAATGCAGCCAAAAATTAATTAATTAGTTAATGTAAAAAATTTTTAATAAAAATTTTTAAAAAGAATTAGCTGGGTGAGTGCGCACAGCAGTCTCAGCATCTGATGTACTTGATCAGCTTGTGTACTTGTTTCAGGACTACAAAGGAGACGTTGTACCGATTGAAAGTTGAATTCACGGCTGGTCTGTTTCAGCGGCTTTCTTGCTCTAGAAGGGCAGGGACCTGTGTCCTGTGTCTTGTACTTGGTATTTCTACGCGTCATCAAGCATACTGTTTTACGCTAGACACTAAACATTTGTTGAAATGCGGTTTTTAAATTGTTCGAGGCCACTAAGATCAAAGTAAGAGAGCTGAGATTTCATGTATGAGGGGAAAAATAAGCCACAGAAAGATAACTACCTTGCCCAACTTTTTACAGCTCTGGAAAACAGCAATATAGCCCGCAGTTTTTTAAAAGCCAGAATGAACTTTACATTAGAATGAAAGTGGCACTACTTCTTGCCCTACATCGGTGCTGATTGTTTTCATTTAATACTTTGTTACTTCTACCAACGTTCATCGTTTTAAACAAAAATATTAAGTTTTTACCAGTCATATGAGCTAAGTTTTGCAATCATAATTATCTTGATTCTAGAGCTATGAAAGTTTAAATAAAAAACAAAGTAGATTTATCACTAACAGTAATAGAGTACTATTGTATTTCTTAAAGTGTTTATCTCACTATTAAGTTTTTAGTCATCTTAAAATCAAGCCTGTAGGGCTTCCCTGGTGGCGCAGTGGTTGAGAGTCCGCCTGCCGATGCGGGGGACACAGGCTCGTGCCCAGGTCGGGGAAGATCCCACATGCCGCGGAGCGGCTAGGCCCGTGAGCCATGGCCGCTGAGCCTGCGCGTCCGGAGCCTGTGCTCCGCAACGGGAGAGGCCACAACAGTAAGAGGCCCGCGTTCCGCAAAAACAAACAAACAAAAACAACAAAAAAAAGTTCAAACCAGAGATTCCTTATAAAAGTTCAAGCAATACAGATTTAAAGGATCCTATATGGTTAGTCACTACTCTTGCTAGACTTATACAAATAATCAGGTCAAGTTTATTAAATCTAGACTTACTTTGCAAACAAATTAGTCTTAATTCGGCTATCTTTGTTAACAATTAGGGTGAGATTTTAGAGAGAATAGTTACGTTTCAATTAAATTATAATACATACTTGTAGATATTAGATTTTTTTGCTATTAACTTTCCTTGAGGTTTTGTAATTTACCTAAAAACTAGACTGAATTTTTTTCGTTTTCTCCAATATCTGGCTACAACTCTCTAAACTAACTTTTCCAATTTCTTCCCATCCATTTGACTTGGAATCACTGAGACCTAAAACTTTTCCTGAAGCCCTGCAAACTGAAGCTAAACGACTTGATATAAACTTCAGAGAAATTGCCACAACAGCTTATATTTAAATAATCCTTGTGCCTGTTACTGTATGTCACTCAGGAAGTTTACCTGAACACCCAATGACATCATCAGAGACGTTTGAAACTGCAAAAGATGCTTGGACACTGATATCTAGAAATCCTCTTGACTGACTGCCCCCTGGGCTAAAAAACTGGTTTATAATCTGCTCCAATTCTTAACCTATGTTTTTCTTTTGTTTCCATAGAAGTTCCTCTTATTAAATACCCGATTCCTTGCACCATAGATCTGGCTTTAGGAGCCCAGATGCATTACTGAAATGAGATACAACTGTTTAAATGACCTGTTCTCAGAACTAAGAAACTGGTTCAATGAAATGGAGGACTCTGCTAACCTGTTCTCTCGCTCCACCGTCACCAGCTCAGCTTTGACTATGTGAAACTTCCAGGGAAGTTTCAGAGGAGGGAACTGTTGGAGCCCAGAGTAGGTTGTGCAAAGTGTGCCTCAAGGGCATATTGATTATTTTGAATTAAAATTACTTAAGAAACAGCCAACACAAGAGGGACACTCTGACCTTCCTGTCTCCCTGAAAGCAGGAAATCAGTGTTTCATGTGAAAGGTGCACCCCTGCATCTGGAGGTAGAAGGACACCCTTGTTGTCAAAGATAAGAAATTCCAGCCTAGAAGCCTGTGTAAACAAACATTGTTACTTCTTTAATTTACTACCTCAAGCCAAACCTCTGTTTAGATTCTTCACTAATAGGGCATTCAAAACCTACACTTCATTGTCCTGCCAATTCCTCACAAAGTCACCTAACAAGTATAAAAAATGCCTGCTTTGGCCACTTCCCATGTCTCATTTCTATGAGACCTCCATGCACATGAATTAAAATTGTTTCTTTTTCTCTGTCAATCTGTGTCAATTATATTATTAGTCCAGCCACAAAAATTCAAGAGGGGTAGAGGGGGAAATATCCCCCTCCCCAACTGGTTCTTTTGGGCTGGGCCTGAGAATTAAATCGACATAAGACAGATCAAAAGGAGAAAAGAATACAAATTTTTTTAATGCAAGCTTTTTGTCACACGAGACCCTTCATAAGGAATAAGATCCAAAGATATTATGACACCAACTTGTTTTTATATTAGGTTGAACGAAGAGGCAGTCATGGAAAAGTGACTCAACTATGTGGGCAAGCTAAAGGAAGATAGGAATTATTTTAACAAAGTCTGTTTGGATGATAGCATTCTCTTGATCTTAACTTCCTGTCCTTGATGATTAGAATGTACCTTCCTTCTGGTATAGGGAGGATACCTTTCACATAGGAATTTCACTTCCTGCTTTTAGGGAAAAAAAAGTAAAGTCAGAGTGGTTTTCTTCTATCTGCAGTTTTTCACATGGCTTTAACTCAAAGGAGTCAATATGCCAGAGAGGCATATATTTGGGGAAGCATGTTCTGAACTCATCCCCTTCCTCTATCTTCAAAGCCAGTAATGGCAGGTTTTGAGTCCCTTTCGTGGTTTGACTCTCTCCTGCCTCTTCTTCCGTAGTCACATCTCTCTGACTCACTCTCTGCCTTCCTTTTCCACTTCCTTTTCCTCCTAGATAATCCAGGATAATCTCCCTATTTTAAAGTCAACTGATTAACTGCTTGATTCTATCTGCAACCTTAATTCCCTTTTGCTGTGTAAAGTAACATAGTCTCAGGCATAACACCAGGGAGTGCAGAACTTGAGGGCCAAAATCTTACCTTCCATATCTGCACATCTAAATCTACGGATGCAATTCATACAAACTTCACATGAAAAAGACAAAGGAAAAACATATACCCCAAGTATTACTGATACTTACACCAAGGTACTGGGATTAGAAGTCTCTGTGTGAGTGTGATTTTCCTCTGTCTTACAAATGTTCTGCACAATGACCATGTAAACCACATTTTTAGAAAGAAGAATTCAGAACATTAACAACTAGATATCAGAATATTAAATGGTATGATTAATGGCAAGTAATATAAAGTGGAAGATGGTTTCTATTAATTCCATTCCTTGTTTTCCTTAGGCTACCTTTCCTTAAGACTGTATTTTTGGGTCTTTTTTATGTGAATTAGTAGTGAGTCTAGTGATTCTTTTATTTAATGCAAGTTCCCTAAGTACATGTGTCATGATTATTTTGACATAAATTGTTCTTAAGTGACCCAGTTGATGATAGGGAGGTGATTGCGTTTCCCTCACCCCCAAGTCACTGGACCCTTTGGTTTTCCTCAAGGATCTACTCTAATTTTTATATTTCCTGACTGTGCAGTTATGCTTTCATACTTTTTTGTTGTTTTTTTTTTGCGGTACGCGGGCCTCTCACTGTTGTGGCCTCTCCTGCTGCGGAGCACAGGCTCCGGATGCACAGGCTCAGCGGCCATGGCTCACGGGCCCAGCCGCTCCGCGGCATGTGGGATCTTCCCGGACCAGGGAACGAACCCGTGTCTCCTGCATCAGCAGGCGGACTCTCAACCACTGCGCCACCAGGGAAGCCCGCTTTCATATTTTCTAAAAATTCTAGGTTTAATTAACTTGGAAATTTATTATCCCTTATCTACACATATAACTTGGATCCTCTGCTCACAGGATTTTTTTTTTTAAAGCATCTTGTTTGCTTAGATTTGTTTGTTTTACCAATTAGTTTTGGAGACACTCATTTTTTACATTTTGAATTAAATATCCCTGCATAGAGTTAAATAATTAAAATTTATAAATCCAATTCAGATGACTGGCAAATTTTTTAACTTAACTATTTTTATGGCCAAGAATTACCTCTATTATTAGAAACAACTGAGTTTTAGAGCAGGAAGGGAATGTGAAGATCATCTAACACGGTGCTTTTCCAGCCTGTCTTACATGGGAATCAGAGGAAGAGCCCCACCCAAAGCCAATTAAATCAGAGCCTGGAAAGAAAGAGAGAACCCCAGGTATCAGTATTCTTCCTGCAGCTTGAGTTGAAAACCACTGATCCTAAGATCCAGCTTTTTTACAGATGAGGAAGCTGAGGCCCAAAGAGGGGAAATGGCCAGGTAGAAAGTTTAAAACTCCTGACTTCTAACCTAGTAAGTTTTCCCCTGACCTTGTTGTTCTCAATCTTTGCGGTGTCAGGGAGCAGAATTCGCCACCCTAAAATGTCTCTTTAGCATGCAGGTGATTTCAAGCTGAAAAAATGATCAAGGCCCAAGACTCAGGAAGAAACTTTGATTTTCCCCCTAACTGCCTAAAAGAATGTAGGTAGATGACCTGTTCCAGTTACAGATAACTAGGAGACAGGAAAGTCTGTTTGCTAGAATTCCTCTGTGTCCCATTGACTCTGCACGGCCCAGCAAACATTTGTCTGCCAAACATTTGCTTTTCTACCTAGAAGTCAATTTTCTTCTCCCCTTAGAAACCCCAAACCGCCACCTCCAACACGCTCCATTATGTTCAGATGAAAATGGTACTTAAGGTGAGGGTTTCAGCCATTTTGGCAAGTTACTCAGTTTTCCTGAGTCTCTCATGTATACATGTTATTAAACTTCTGTTCGATTTTTCTCCTGTTAATGTGCTCGTGTCAATTCTTAGACCAGCCTGAAGAACCTGGAGGGTAGAGGAAAATCTCTTCCTCCCAGACAGGGATGCTTAGAACCCTCTTTAGAACATTCATAATTACTTGATAAAGCCCAAAGTTCTACCTCCAGCCGAACGAAGCAGAATCGGTCACTCCCTTGGTAGTTCAGATGAGCACCAAAGTTGAGAATCATTGCATCTTACCTAAAGTGGTGATTTTTCTCATAGGAAAAGAACAGAACATAATTTCTCTCCTCTATCTTTTAAAATTGTCAGTCTATGCTTTTGTTGGCAGATATATATATATTTTTTTAATATACTACAATCCTATTTAAGGGGACATTTTCACCACAACAATAATTTGTTACCACTGTTGAGGAGGGAGAAACTTTCTCTACCCCTCTTGAGTTCTTGTGACTGGACTAATAATAAAATTGACACAAGATAGGTTAACAGGAGAAAAACAACAATTTTAATTAATGCGCATGGAGGTCTCATTGAAACAGGATCTAGGTAGTGACCAAAGCATACAGCTTTTATACTTTTGAGACGATAAATTTGTGAGGAATTAAGAGGACAAAGAAACTTGGGCTTTGGGTGCTTAATTAGTGAAGAACCTAAACAGTTTGTCTTTGGGGTAGTAAATTAAAGTAGTAACAATGTTTGTTTATATAGGCTTCTCCACCCTAAATTCCCTATCTCTGGTGATAAGCGTGTCCTTCTACCTCCAGATGCAGGGAATGCACCTTCCATATGAGAAATTTATTTTCTGCTTTCAGGGACACCCTGAAATGACATCCTGTATGTTAAACAGTCTCTCTAAGGGGATAAAAAAAATCTCAACCTTGAAATTATTTGAGGAAAAACACCTCCTGATAGCTTTGAGCTGCAGGGCATCTTGATCTAACAAGTCATCTGTTGGCAATACCTCATTTGAGCCAATAACTAAAAGGCATATGCCCCAACCCTAGTTCTCCTTTTAATTCTCTTTGTGTTTTGAAGTATAGAGGGAAATATGAACTTTGCTTAAAAGCAACCTGGCAATTATGTTCTGCTCTTCATCCTCAAATATCCTTGAGGGAAAATGTTGCAAAAGTAATTATTAAATAACTTTTAGTTTTCAAAGTTGAAGTTCCAAAACCAGTATATAGAGTCACAATCCTTGAGCAGAGAGAGGGGACAGGTTTTCTTCATCTTCCTTACTCAAAGCAACAACCCTGTATGTGAGCGCCTATAGCAACCTGCTAGGACCTTAAACTCAAGACCTGTGCCTTTCATCACCCTATTCTTGATGTAGTGAGCCCATCCATTAACAAGGAGCTTCAAAATGGTGCTAGAATTCATCCTGAGGTGAAAATGAGAAAGGAAGGGGGCAGGGCACAACCTTTAAAGAATGACATAGCCAGAGGATACGACATAAACTGGTTAGAATCAAATTGGTCTAAGATGGCGGACAAGCTGACTTCCATTAGACCTTGAGCCTCATTTTACGCTCATTTTAATACATTAGCATATGCTAAATGACACATCCACAGGCACCATGACAGTTCCGAGGCTGACCATAAAAGGCAGTAAAGTAGGCGGTGGCCCAATTCCTGGAAATCCCCACCGCTTCCCCAAAATAGTTGGAATAATCCTCTCACTCATTAGCCTATGAAATTACCCAGCCCTATAGAAACTGACAACCCTGTACCCTGGTGCCTCTCTTGCCTTCTAGGATGGCCCACACTCTGTGGAGTGTGTTTCTCCCATGGCTTCTCTCACCTTCCAAGATGGCCCACACTCTGTCTATGGAGTGTGTATCTCCCTGAATAAACCTTTCACTTTACTATATGGCTCACTCTTGAATTCTTTCCTGCGAGAAGCCAAGAACCCACATTTGGCAGCTGACTCACCTGAGACCTGGGAAGTGACCATCCTCTCCAGCCCCACTTTCTTTCCTGCAACAAAAAATGGAAACACAGGGTCTTCCCGGGGCTTCCCTGGTGGCGCAGTGGTTGAGAGTCCGCTTGCCGATGCAGGAGACACGGGTTCGTGCCCCGGTCCGGGAAGATCCCACGTGCCGCGGAGCGGCTAGGCTCGTGAGCCATGGCCGCTGAGCCTGCGCGTCCGGAGCCCGTGCTCCGCAACGGGAGAGGCCACAACAGTGAGAGGTCTGCGTACCGCAAAAAAAAAAACACATGGAAACAAATCATCATCATGGAATTATGGAATTCTAGAATCGCTGGGCTCCTCAGAGATGACCTTCTATAATCTATTTATTTTATAGCTAAGAAAACTGAGGACCACACATTTTAAGTTACTAATGAAAGACCTGACAGCAAGGCAGTACTAGATAGAGCCGAGTCCTTACTTCCTTTCATGTGTTTTCTTAAAGGTACTGTAGGGGAACAAAATTTGCCACCCCAAGATGTCTCTTTGGCATGTGGATTATTTCCAAGCTGAAAACAATGAAAACCCAAAAGAATCAGGAAGAAATTTTGACGTTTCCCTTAACTGCCTAAAGAATGCAGAGGACCTATTCCAAGAAGGAAACTACCACTGTAGATAACTATAGTGTGAACTAGGTGTAGTAGACAGGGAGGAACCTAGCAAAGTCGACTTATTAAAATTCCTCTCTGTGCTATCATCAGAAGACCACAAATAACAAATGCTGGAGAGGGTGTGGAGAAAAGGGAACCTTTTTACACTGTTGGTGGGAATGTAAGTTGGGGGCAGCTACCATGGAAAACAGTCTGGAGTTTCCTCAAAAAACTAAAAATAGAACTACCATATGATCCAGCAATTTCACTCCTGGGTATATCCGAATAAAAGGAAAACATCAATTCAAAAAGATATATGCACACCAATGCTCATAGCAGCATTATTTACAATTGCCAAAATATGCAAGCAACCTAAGTGACCATCAACAGATGAATGAATAAAGAAGATGTGGTACACACACACACACACACACACACACACAAATTGCTCTCTGTGTTGCACTGTCTCTGCCTGGCCCAGCAAACCTTTGGGGGATTAGTGATGGGAGTAACTGAGTGATAATGCTGTCATCAATTGAGATAGGGAAGACTGGGGTGATGAACATGTTTGGGGGAGATGGGTATCAAAACAGGGTGCCAAGAATGCTGTTTTGTCCATGCCATGTTTCAAGTACCAACATTGAAATTAATATAGAAATATCAAGTATGCAGCTGGATATTAGAATCTGGACTATGAGGGAGAAGACAGGGATAGAAACATTAAATATGCTTTTTTTCCTTCCAGTTTTATTGAGATATAATTGACTTACAGCACTGTGTAAGTTTAAGGTATAATGATTTCACTTACATCATGAAATGATTATCACAGTAAGTTTAGTGAACATTCATCATCTCATATAGATATAAAATTAAAGAAACAGAAAAAATTATTTTCTTGTGATGAGAACTCAGGATCTATTCTCAACAACTTTCATATATAACATACAGCAGTGTTAATTATATTCATCATGTTACTAAATGTGCTTTTGATTTAAAAAAAAAAAGATTCAGCTATACCCTAGAAATACCAGGGGTTTGTCTGATTTGAGAGGGAACGGCAAATAAAACAAGCCATCACTGTACTATATGTCGCTTTTACTACAGCCAGCTCCATAGATCTTTTCCAATCCCTTTGATTATATTATATATTTTCAAGAGGCCTGGAACATGAAGGTGACCATTGATGCTTCTATATCTGTTTTTAGTTTATTGTTCGGGAGTAGGGCTGGTAGTGAAAGGAATGGAGAACACATGAACAGGGAAAAATCTGATATTTCTCAAAACAAATGTAAATCATTGAAATAGCATATATATGACTTAACAGAACTAGAATTCTAAAATAAATATCTTTTGAATTTCATTATAATACTAAGCTCAAAATTTCTGCAAAGATGAATGTGCTATAGCCTTGCCACTGACATACCCCTTTGAACAGTTCAAGTAGAGCAGCATTCTATTGAATTCCATGCTGAAGCAGATGATACTATAGCAAAGCCCTGGTGTTATTTCTGAAATTATAACTTACATTTACATAGCACTTTACAATTTATAAAGTCTTTTTACCAACGTTATTTCATTTTGCTTTTCCCTACAGCCTTACAAAGTAAATAAGATGTTTACTTTTATTTCTATTTGCCAGATAAGGAAAAATGCCAGCCTCTGAAAATGAAATGGTTTGTCTAAATTAAAATGGCTATTTTAAATTTATTTATTTATTTTTGGCTGCGTTGGATCTTCGCTGCTGCACACAGGCTTTCTCTAGTTGCCATGAGCGGGGGCTACTCATCGTTGAAGTGGGTGGGCTTCTCATTGTGGTGGCTTCTCTTGCTGCAGAGCACGGGCTCTAGGCATGCGGGCTTCAGTAGTTGTGGCACGTGGGCTCAGTAATTGTGGCACATGGGCTTAGCTGCTCCGCAGCATGTGGGACCTTCCCAGACCAGGGATCGAAAAAATAGCTATTTTAAGTGACAAGACTGTGTTCAGAAACCAGATCTTCTAACTCTGAGCCTGTTTCTTTCTGTGATACCATAAAACTTCTTTAATTTTTTCCACACTGTTAAGTGGATATTTATTAATCGTTTCCCCAATTTCATAATAGACAAAATTGAGATAACTTAGAGTGAAATGAATGTCTTTACACCATGAAATTATATCGGAAAGAGCTAAGATTAGAACCTACATTTCCTAAGTTGCTGTTTCTTAACTAATCCATTAAACATTCACTGATGATTCAGCTAGAGATGTTTACCACTGTAAATCATTTCTACTACATAAATACCTTGAGCTAAAACCTATGAGCAAAATATGCCTGGCAATAATTCAATTTCTTACCACTTTTACTACATTTTTTTCAAGTTTTCAGAGATAATTCATGTTTTTAAAACTCTCTTGAAGGAGGAAGTTTAAAAATCACAAAATTGCTGAAGCAGTTGTGGCTGTGACCAAAAAAAAAAAAAAAAGAGGAAGTTTAAGAAAAAATGTACAAATAAATGTTAGAATATCAGGTGTTAGGATGCTTGAGTGGACTCATTGTGGCAGTCACATATGGGAAATCTGACGTTTTACATTTTCCATTTTGAGACCTGTTATACACAAAGCCCCTATTCAATGAAAATCACATTATATGGGCATATCATGGATGATTTTTTGTAGTTTATTTTAGAAAAGATGTGAGTACCGTTTAAGACTAGCCCAGAAAATCGTAAGTTGAAATTTTCTCCTCTAAGTATCATGTTTCTCTTCTAAAATATCTCTCCTTTTTTGTACAAAATCATTGTCAAATAATAGCTTTTGAATACAAACTCCAGAATTAGAACTCAATACGGTAACATCTTAGATGACAAGAATTAATTTTGGTCTGAGACATATGGTTATATTCACAATGACTTGTTACTTGCCCTGGAAGTACTCCTATACTAAAAACACATACATTGACCCACACCTGTTACATAAAACAGGCCAATAGTTGAAGACCAAAAAAATTCATATTTTTCTATACATATATTTAGCAAAACCAAAATTATTCTAAGACAATATAATCCGATGATGTGAAACATCAGTGGTGTATATAATCCAAAATAGTCCATAATTTCCAAAAAGGAATTTAGGACATGCATTTTAGTAAGACATGGATATTTGACATCCTGAGAATTCACAACTCCTTAAAGAGATTAGGTTGTATTATGAATACTGAAGATCTAACTAGACAGGAGCTAGGGTTTTTAAAAATTTTTTCGGCTGCACAGCCTGCGGGATCTTAGTTTCCCAGTTCCCCAGCCAGGGATTGAACCCATTCCCCCTGCAGTGGAAGCGTGGAGTTTTAACCACTGGACCACCAGGGAAGTCCTAGGAGCGAGGTTTTATATTCTGGCTCTTAACTACAATATTTTCAAACTAAAAATCATGATGAATTATCTAAAATGGTCTGAAATCAGTGCTGCTCTAGGTAACCCGTGAAGGCTAGCCAACACGCTTCTAGCTCTTAACCCAGTTTCCTGCCCCCATATCCCAAAGTCCTCTTCCCAAAGACAGAAACTGTTGATTCCCTGCCTGGCCCCATGCTTTGCAAACAGTGCTGTCTTTCCTTCAGTGGGAGAGTTCAAAAGTTCTTTTTTATTATGCTTTTCTGTATTTTCTAAATTCTCTATATAAGCAAGTTTAAAAATCAGTTTTTAAGAAGCAATAAAAATATTTTTAAGGGATTTAAGGATTACGAGTTCAATATGCAAGTGATTCAGTAATAAGTGATACCTGGTCTTGCCCTTTGTTACATCCTAGTTCTGATTCCCAATAATGATCACCATTCTCAGACCCTAGGCCTTCCTGGTTGGGAGCTCTATTTCCTTCCCTCCACTATCACAGAGGGCTTAGAGACCTTCACTGAGACTGCCTCTTGCCACTCTTATTCCTGAAACCCATTAACTGCTGGCTTATTTCCCTCTTACTGCTTGCTATAACATCACTTTCAGGTCACTCCTTTTACATCTGGTTAAGCCTTCCTGATGGTGACCACTTCTCTGGCTCACCACTATTATCTGTTGTCGTATCTCCTAGAGATTAAGTTCTGTTAAGTCTTGGGGAGGTAACAAACAGATGGCCCATAGGGCAAATTTGGCCCACTAACAGTTGGTTTGGCATTATCAGTATTTGAAATTTTAAAAGGTGAATGTCTTTAGAGCAAAAATATGTTCTCTGGTTTGCCACAGTCTCCAGCACTCCCTATTGTATTACACCTGCCCCTTTATTAATTTGTTTAACTGCCTGAGACTTGAAGTTATTTGAGTTAGACCTCTAGAGAGAGAGCCCCTCCAACAACCTTTTTTTTTAAGATTTTTTTTTTTTAACAGAATCTCTTTTTAGATTTCATTTATTTTGGGCCGTGTTGGGTCTTCGTTGCTGTGCATGGGCTTTCTCTAGTTGCGGCAAGTGGGGGCTACTCCTTGTTGCTGTGCATGGGCTTCTTACTGCAGTGGCTTCTCTTGTTGTGGAGCACAGGCTCTAGGTGCACAGGCTTCAGTAGTTGTGATGCACAGGCTCAGTAGTTGTGGCTCGTGGGCTCTAGAGCACAAGCTCAGTAGCTGTGGTGCAAGGGCTTAGTTGCTCCGTGACATGTGGGAACTTCCTGGACCAGGGATCGAACCCATATCCCCTGTATTGGCAGGCAGATTCTTAACCACTGCGCCACCAGGGAAGTCCCTCTCCAACAACATAACAGAGCTCTCATCATCATCCCAGCTGGGTTCTATTTACCCAGTACCTCAAAAGAATGTCTAATTCCAAGTCTCAGTTTCTCTTGGTCTTTCTGGCTCCATGGATACAGCAAGTCCATTGTGTGAAACGACAACACCATCTCAGATGCCAAGAAAGTAGGGGATGGAAGGAGTGACATTTGAATGCTACTCTGGAATTACTGACTTGTACTGCAACCCTTGTACTACATACCTCCAAATTACAGACGCACTCTGAAAAAAATCTAAAAAGGAACTCAGCAGAAGAAGGAAGCAAAGAACAGCCCAGATATCCATGAAAATGAAAATTCTCACTACTGATGTGAGAATTAACCACACTTTTTGGTGAACTAAAAATGACTATCACGGATGTTCCTTGCTCGGCCTCTCCATGTGTAGTAAGTCAGGGCTCCCTCCAGAAAATGCCTTCAGACCTATACCCACATCAGCTAAGTATTCATGCCTGCATTCCATGCAGCACATTAGGAATTTGTGGAATGTTGTAAAGCATTTCGTATCCATCTGGGGAAGATTTGGAGGGGTAAAGAGTCAGGATAAGTGGAACAAAGAAGGAGAAGTCATATGGAATCTATGACTTCTCCTT